>NC_069502.1:1191441243-1191741243 GCF_027579735.1 Bombina bombina
CACAGTGTATCTCATGTTATGGAGGCACCCCTGATCTGCGTACAAACAGGCATGTAATCAAAGGGACACCCTGTCCCTGTGATCACTTGCCTGGGGTGCTTCTATAAAGCAGTTTTATCTGCACTGCCTCACTCATGGGGCATACAGAAATATCATGGTCTTGCTGCTGTCAGCAAGACCACCACTGTAAGAGCCCAGGATATCAGATCCATAAGTGTTAAACAACCAGTGCCATCATTGAGGTGTTAACCATGGAAAAATATAGATGTTCTCCCATTTATATGTTGTTGTTTTTTGTTTTGTTTTTTATCAGCTCGATTAAACAACACTCCAATTTACTTTTTTATGTAAATAGTTTCCTTCTCTTTTTGTTGATAAACATATCTACTGTAAGTAGTCTCAAGAGTAGCAATGCACTACTGGGATCTAGCCATTGATTGGTGGCTGCACATGCCTGCTTTTTGTCATTGGTTAACCAAATGTGTTCAGCTAGCTCCCAGTAGTGCTTTACTGCTCCTTTAACAAAGGATACCAAGAGAATAACACATGTTTCCATACATACGCTACACACGCTTTTCCGGATGTGACGTATGGGAGATGTCACGTCAGTGAGTGCGAAAAGTGCAACCCCTCTGTCTTCTGCTTGCATCCAGGCTGCTTTTAACTATACAATCACAGTGACTGGTTGTCACAGTAATTGTATCCACAGTAACATTCAAACTTGACTGTTACTGCACTGTTGCTGGATGCCTTACATGCAGGCATCCAGAAACAGCATGAGATCCATTCTTATCACAGTGTATCTCATGTTATGGAGGCACCCCTGATCTGCGTACAAACAGGCATGTAATCAAAGGGACACCCTGTCCCTGTGATCACTTGCCTGGGGTGCTTCTATACAGCAGTTTTATCTGCACTGCCTCACTCATGGGGCATACAGAAATATCATGGTCTTGCTGCTGTCAGCAAGACCACCACTGTAAGAGCCCAGGATATCAGATCCATAAGTGTTAAACAACCAGTGCCATCATTGAGGTGTTAACCATGGAAAAATATAGATGTTCTCCCATTTATATGTTGTTGTTTTTTGTTTTGTTTTTTATCAGCTCGATTAAACAACACTCCAATTTACTTTTTTATGTAAATAGTTTCCTTCTCTTTTTGTTGATAAACATATCTACTGTAAGTAGTCTCAAGAGTAGCAATGCACTACTGGGATCTAGCCATTGATTGGTGGCTGCACATGCCTGCTTTTTGTCATTGGTTAACCAAATGTGTTCAGCTAGCTCCCAGTAGTGCTTTACTGCTCCTTTAACAAAGGATACCAAGAGAATAACACATGTTTCCATACATACGCTACACACGCTTTTCCGGATGTGACGTATGGGAGATGTCACGTCAGTGAGTGCGAAAAGTGCAACCCCTCTGTCTTCTGGCTTTGGGATAGAGGGGCCGTCCTGGTACCAATCCTATCATAGGAACAATTGAGGAAAAAGGCAGCCCGAGTCCAGGGAGGGGCAGGCTGGAGGCTCCCCCAAGAGGTTTCTGGAAGCGTTATTGAAACAGTGAAACCAGTGGCCCATACCCTGGGAGTAACAGAAGGAAGGCGCTGTTCACAGGGCAGAGGTGGAGCGACGGCAGGTAGAGGGGCTACGGCTCCCGTCTGGTGTAACCTGCCAAGTCGGCTATACCACTAATCTCCCAGAATCACATGTGAAGGAGTTAGCCAGACCGCTTCGTAGTGGCACTGCTTTTTGCTGCCATTGTTTGAAAGCCCGGCTCACGTGTAAGAGCCTCTGGTATTGGAGGGAAAATCTGCATCCAAATGGGAAGCCTAACCATGGCCTATATAGCCTGGCTGGCCACAGTCATCACGTTTGTTTTCTTTTTCTGTTTGTGTGTCCGGTTAACTTTTGGGTTTTTTTTCTCTTGTATTTGTTGTTTTGTTTTGTTGTTCCTGATCATTGTTACTACCTCTCTTCTTCTCCTTTGGAAGTATAAGCAAGTTGCTGCCCAAGTATTGTGTCCCAATTATCGCCAGAGAGAGTTTACTCAGTCTGAATCTCCAGGAAAATGGGGGTAAGAGGTTCAGGATCCGTAACTGTGAGTACAAGGGATTTTTTTACTGCACCACTAATATGGCAAAACTTGTGGTAGAATTAAGCTTAAGAATCCTCTGCTCCTAAGTCTAAAGTTTTTATAAAAGGCAAAATCCCACACGGTCTGCTGTTTGTGACTGACACATGTTTACTCGCCTTACACTGGATTTTCTATATTTATCTGACTCCTCCAATTTGAAACAGCTTCACTTAGAAATTTTTCACGGGACCAAATTGTAGCGAAGTACCCCTAGTAGGGATTATATGGACATTGTCTGCTCTAATTACATTAAAGAAATGTTTGTATAGTACAGCTGGGACTTGCAAATTTACCATAAAGTTATAAATTCATCATATGTTTCATATAATCTGTCAGATGTTGTGGTCTATAGAAAAAGGGCATTAAATCAGTTTCAAAATCAGGGATTGTCATAAAAGCCACTAAATCTATAACTGTATAATGCTGCTATTCTACCTTTCTTCTTTATATTTGGAAGTTATACTAAAGCCACCGGGGCTTTAAGTGCCATTTGTTACATTGTGTATTATACTTTGAAAGTATGTATATGGGAAATTAGTATTAAAGATAAACATTGATGCTGACATTAGGACACACAGTGTAATATTTTAGACAAGGATTTTAAAATTCGAATTGATGTTTGTTTCAATAAAATCTTAAGATGATAGCTCAGAGGGATAGCCCACCTAACTTTAAACTGTCACGATTCAGATACAGAAGAAATTAAATTCACCTCTTTACTGTCATGATTTGTTCAGTGTATTTCTTTCTTCTCTTGAATTTTTTTTCAGTAAATGTCATCTTATATGCCAGGCCATTTTACAACACCTGTGAAGGGGTGATTTTTAAAAATATATTGCAATCAGGAGGGGTTAGACAGGTGCAGATAGAAACCTGGCCCAGCTCTTAAAGGAACAGGAAACACCAAAATATTAATTCAAGATTTGGATAGAAAATACAATTTTAAACATCTTTCCAATTTACTTCTATTATCAAATTTGCTTCATTCTCTTGTTATCCTTTGCTGAAGGAACAGCATTGCACTACTGGCAGCTAGCTGAATATATCTATTTAGCCAATCACAAGAGACAAATGTGTGCAGGCACCAATTAGCAGCTAGCTTCCACTAGTGCAACTTAAATTTTCACTTTCCTATCCCTTTAAAATAGCCATAGATAGCACACTATTTAATTTAAGCTAATAAGCTGGATAAATATATGGCCCATAAAATTAGGGAGAGATGTAGAGCCTCAGCTATCCCTCTTATAGAAACAGACCAGGGGACGCTGACGTCCAACCCACAGACAATTGTGAACAAGTTTGCTACATTTTACAGCAAATTATATAACGTACAGAAGGTCATAGATAGCACAGAAACGGATATGCACACAAACAAGTTTATTGCAAATTGCCCACTAAAATCACTTACTAAAGACCAAACAGCTACAATTCCCCGGTCACTAACCTGGAGGTATTGAGTGCAGTGAAGGACCTTAAGCCCGGTAAAGTGGCAGGCCCTGATGGTTTTCCGGGAGAATATTACAAGCTGTTTCGCAGCACCTTAATCCCAGATCTAACAAAATTCTTTAATTATATCCTGGAAGGAAACCCTATCCCGAGAGAGCGAAGATAGAGTGATTCCCAAACCCAAAAGAGACCATAAAAAATGCCAGAATTACCGACCAATATCATTGATAAATCAGGACTTAAAGCTTTTTTCCAAGATCTTAGCAAACCGACTAAAGGTAATTCTCCCCGGTTTGATACTCCCAGATCAAGTGGGGTTTATTAAAGATAGAGAAGCTCCAGACAATATACGCAGAATCACCAATCTCATTCATCACTTAGGGAGACAGCGGACACCTTCTCTGCTGTTATTGCTAGATGCGGAGAAGGCATTCAATAGAATTGACTGGAGATACATGATTTTGGTTTTACAGAGGAAGGACTTCAATGGTTCTTTTATGGCAGCAATCTGAGCAATTTACTCTTTACCCCAAGCCCAGGTGATTGCAGGGGGCTATAAGTCTGATACCTTCCTTATTCTTAATGGCATGAGACAGGGGTGCCCTCTGTCTCCCCTGTTATTTGAGCTCTGTATTGAGCCACTGGCAGCTAACATAAGAACGCACCCATAGTGGGAGTTAAAATAGCACAATCAGAATACAAACTCGCCTTGTTCGCGGAGGATATTTTACTAACAATTACAAAGCCCCTCATATCTTTACCCAATTTATATACAGTATTTGACTATTTCTCGGCCATCTCAGGTTACAAAATGTACTTGGATAAATGTGAAGTTCTTCCCATAGCCATTCCTTATCAGAATCAGATACTACTGGAGTTAAACTTTGACTTCAAGGGGGCGTGTCCTAGCAGCTGCCATGACCAGTCGCAAAAAGAGAAGCTCCTCTTAAACTTGAGAAAACTAGTTATCTATCATTTTATATACCCACTTCTCCTTACTACAACAGCATATCTTTGTAGAGGAAACAGCTGAATTGATTGCTACCAGGTGATACCATCATTCCTATTGCTATTATCATGGTAAACCTTAAGTTGAGCATTTCAAGTATGGTGACCTAGAAAGAAGGAATATCTACAGTACCCCCCCCCCCGGTCTCCCGGGGTTAGCAGGCCTAAGCTGCTCAGAGTCTGAGCTTACACCAGGGGCTATTTAGAAAGCGACTTGCACCGCAGCTATCATTTGTGCAGAAGATTGGAGGATATCTTCGAAAACATCATGGAGGTTCTAGCAGTCGTGGATGCCTGGGAGCGCACTATACAGAACATGATCTCACAAAGTCATGACAAGTTGCAGAAGGATCTTTATTCACTACTCTTAGCTCGACTGCCCAGCGTGTTACTCCCTCTCCGGAGTCCTCTGAGCACTACCTTTTGTCAGATAAGAATTTTTCTCACCCGGGAGCCATCTGTAAAGTTTGGATGTCTTCCTGCTTATTACTTTAAGGCATGTGGGGTTGCTGCATTACAGCACTCTACACCTGGCCCCACTGACATAGAGGGTAAGACGGCTGACCTGCCTAATACAATGGAGACATTGACCCTTACTAAAAAGAAACAAGATAAACACCAGGACTGTGGACATCAATATGGTCTGGTAAACTTAATTTCAAAACGCTACGGGTCTGAATTGCCGGCCCTGGGGAAATCTACCTCCATTTTATAGCTTGAGGATTCTATTTCCCTGAGAGAGCTTAATTGTGAAGATGATCCATCACAGCATGCTTGCTTCAGTGCTGCGACAAGCCTGTTTTCTCAGTTGAGCATTATCCTTACATGTATCAGGCTGGGTGTCGGATAAAACTAATAATTGACATGGAGTCCTGGCCATCCAGTTCAAGGCAAAAAAGATCCTAGTAACTATTGCTAGCTTACTCTGGATTGAGAGTTCCGAATTAATTTATTTAATGTTCCTCTGTTATAATATAGCTTCATATTACCCTTTATATTCCTTAAAAGTTCCTACATACAATTCCACTGTATAATATTAAGCTATAGATAGTGTGGTTTTATGTTTACTTTGTTTTTTGCTTTATTATATGTCTCATGGAGGTTAACTGTAGTTCTATGCGATTCACCCCATTTTCCACCCAAGCTTAGGTATACAGTTATACACATACAAATTTTGCTTTGACCACACATAACATATGTCCCTAAATTGGAGTAGCACTTATGTTAAGTATCAAGGGGGACTTCATTTATATAGCTAGCTATTCCAACCCTTAGAAGAGAAAGTTCAGGTCAAGAGCTATGATTTATAATTTAGTGGCTGTCAACTGCGGGATTATAAATTTCAGCATTACTACACTTAGATTGAAATTACTTGGCATCCTCCTGCACTGCCAGCTGCCGAGGTAGTGTGGCAGGCTGAGAGATTTTTATTAATTTGAATCATTAGTGCATTAGCTTCAGGTAAATATTAATACTGTCCCCCTGCGGTTCTATGTTTAGTTCACTAAGTATATGGCATTATTACAGATTTAGTATAGTATGAGCCTGCATGTCAGGAAATATAACTAGCTATCACAGCTCTTTTTTTTTTTTTTATTGAAACCCCTGTAACCTATGTTTAAGCATTTTTCTTAGTTTCAACCTGATACTATTGACAACTTTAGCACTTGCAGTATACCGGCTTTGAATAGCCCCTATTAACATATAGATCGAGTTTAAACCCGCTATGAGAAAGATATAGGCCCCTATTTAAGAAATGTTTTGCGGACCTGATCCGACACTGCAGATCAGATCCGCAAGACCTCGCTGAATGTGGAGAGCAATACGCTCGCCGTATTCAGCATTGCACCAGCAGCTCACAAGAGCTGCTGGTGCAACGCCACCACCTGCAGACTCGCGGCCAATCGACCGCCATCAGGGGGGTGTCAATCAACCCAATCGTACTCGATCGGGTTGATTTCCGGCGATTCCTGTCCACCTGCTCAGAGCAGGCGAACAGGGTTATGGAGCAGCGGTCTTTAGACCGCAGCTCCATAACTTGTGTTTCTGGCGAGTCTGAAGACTCGCCAGAAACACAGGCCCACAAGCTCCCTACGGAGCTTGTTAAATGGGCCCCATAGTATTAATAAGGTCTCCTTCTGGTTTTATGTTTGGATCACTGTATAAATAACTTACTGCTGTTATTACAGATCTGGTGTAGTATGAGCTTGCATGTTAGAAAATATAACTAGTTACCACAGTTCCTTTATTGTTATAGAAACCCCTGTAATCTAACCATGTCTAAGCATTTTTCTTATTTTTAACCTCATACTATTGGCAACTTTAACACTTGCACTATACCAGCTCTGAATGTCCCCTATAAACCAATAAACCTGTAAACCTAGTTTATACCTACTGTGAGGAAAATACAGTGACCAGATATCACAGACTCCTGAGCACTTAATTAATTAAACCTACTCTAATTCCCCTAACAAAATAAAAAAGCCCCCCAAAATAAAAAAAACCCTACCCTACACTAAATTACAAATAGCCCTTAAAAGGGCCTTTTGCGGGGCATTGCCCCAAAGTAATCAGCTCTTTTACCTGTAAAAAAAAAGTACAAATCCCCCTCAACATTAAAACCCACCACCCACACAACCAACCCTACTCTAAAACCCACCCAATCCCCCCTTAAAAAACCTAACACTAACCCCTTGAAGATCACCCTACCGTGAAACGTCTACACCCAACTGGGCAGAAGTGGTCCTCCAGATGAGCAGAAGTCTTCATCCAAGCCAGGCAGAAGGGGTCCTCCAGACGGGCAGAAGAGGTCCTCCAGACGGGCAGAAGTCTTCATCCAGACGGAATCTTCTATCTTCATCCATCCAGCACGGAGCGGGTCCATCTTCAAGACATCCGATGCGGAGCATCCTCTTTAAACGACGGCCGACTGAAGAATGAAGGTTCCTTTAAATGACGTAATCCAAGATGGCTTCCCTTCAATTCCGATTGGCTGATAGAATTCTATCAGCCAATTGGAATTGAGGTAAAAAAATCCTATTGGCTGATGCAATCAGCCAATAGGATTGAGCTTGTATTCTATTGGCTGATCCAATCAGCCAATAGAATGCCAGCTCAAACCTATTGGCTGATTGGATCAGCCAATCGGAATTGAAGGGATGCCATCTTGTATGAAGTCATTTAAAGGAACCTTCATTCTTCAGTCAGCCGTCATTTGAAGAGGATGCTCCGCGTCAGATGTCTTGAAGATGGACCCTCTCCGCGCTGTATGGATGAAGATAGAAGATGCCGTCTAGATGAAGACTTCTGCCCGTCTGAGGACCTCTTCTGCCCGGCTTGGATGAAGACTTCTGCCCGTCTGGAGGACCACTTCGGCCCGGTTGGGTGAAGACGTCTCACGGTAGGGTGATCTTCAAGGGGTTAGTGTTAGGTTTTTTTAAGGGGAGATTGTGTGGGTTTTAGAGTAGGGTTGGTTGTGTGGGTGGTGGGTTTTAATGTTGGGGGGTATTTCTACTTTTTCTTTTACAGATAAAAGAGCTGATTACTTTGGGGCAATGCCCTGCAAAAAGCCCTTTTAAGTGCTATTTGTAATTTAGTGTAGGGTAGGGCTTTTTTATTTTGGGGGGCTTTTTTATTTTGTTAGGGGGATTAGAGTAGATGTAATTAGTTTAAAAATCTTGTAATTATTTTATTATTTTCAGTAATTTAGTGTTTTTTTTCGTACTTTAGATAATTTTTTAAAATTGTAATTAATTGTATTTAGTTTAGGTAATTAATTTAATTATAGTGTAGTGTTAGGTGTAATTGTAACTTAGGTTAGGTTTTATTTTACAGGTAAATTTGTATTTATTTTACCTAGGTAGTTATTAAATAGTTAATAACTATTTAATAACTATTGTACCTAGTTAAAATAAATACAAAGTTGCCTGTAAAATAAAAATAAACCCTAAGATAGATGCAATGTAACTATTAGTTATATTGTAGCTATCTTATGGTTTATTTTATAGGTAAGTATTTAGTGAATTGTATTAATTTTATTTAGATTTATTTAAATTATAGTTAGGGGGGTTAGGTTTAGGGTTAGACTTAGGTTTAGGGGTTAATACATTTAATATAGTGGCAGCAATGTTGGGGGCGGCAGATTAGGGGTTAATAAATGCAGGTAGGTGTCGGCGATGTTAGGGCCGGCAAATTAGGGGTTAATAATATTTAAATAGTGTTTGCGAGGCAGGAGTGCAGCGGTTTAGGGGTTAATATGTTTATTATAGTGGTTAAAAATTTTATTTTAGTGTTTGCGATGTGGGGGGGCCTCGGTTTAGGGGTTAATAGGTAGTTTATGGGTGTTAGTGTACTTTTTAGCACTTTAGTTAAGAGTTTTATGCTACGGCGTTGTAGTGTAAAACTCTTAACTACTGACTTTAAAATGCGGTATCAGTCTTGACAGGAAAGGGTCTACTGCTCACTTTTTGTCAGACTCGTAATACCGGCACTATGCAAGTCCCATTGAAAATATAGGATACACAATTGACGTAAGTAGATTTGCGGTATTTCCGAGTCTGGCCAAAAAAAGTGAGCGGTACACTGGTACCTGCAAGACTCGTAATACGAGCGGGCGTTAAAAAGCAGTGTTGGAACCTCTCAGTGCTGTTTTTTAACCCTAATGCACAACTTGTAATCTAGCTGTTAATTTTTTTCAACCTCAATAAAAATCATTTAAAAAAAAACAAAAAAAACTTTGAATTCAAATGGGTCAAGCACACACTTAAATACTTGGGGATTAACCTTTCGCAAACAGATACAACACTTGTACAAATATAACTACCCACCATTATTCCAAAAAATGTATAACTTCTCCTGGCTAGACTCCATTCTTTGGGATATACAACAGACTAGAGCTAACATTCACTCCCCAGAGATGCACACAGGTGAGCTAACGATTAAATTATGGATGAAACTGATGAAGAGAGAAGATATTCTCCCAAGAAATTCCTTATTAACGCCAATTAGGTATCTATTACAGGGGGACAGACGTAAACATCTACAAAAATTGGAAAACAAGGGCCTGTACAGAGTGGCCGACATTCTAGAGAGTGGGTCAGTTTTTTCGTTTTCCCACCTACAGGAAATAATTGCACCCCTCAAGTTACACTGGTTTATTTACTTACAGTCCTCTCTCCGAAATCTCCTAAAAAATGCACCAGGCAAGGTGTCCACGGTGTTAGAGGCCTCTGGCATCAGTCCTCATAGGTCCAAACACTCTATATCTAGGCTTTATGTGGCAATTCAATCCCCCCCAAACGCACCTAAAACCCACATCATGTTAGATTGGAAACGAGAACTAGACATAATAAAAGATAGACAGGAGTGGGAAACACTATTCCAGTCAGGAGATAAAGGCCTACTAAGCATTGCCCTGAAGGAAAAAATGACAAAACAGTCTTAACCCCAGTCAGGACTTCTCGTATGAACCCCCAGGGGAGCAACTTGTGCTATAGGGGCTGTGGGAAAAGAAGTACATATAAACATATGTGGTGGGATTGTGAGATCTTACAAGAGTTGTGGAGGAAACTACCTTCGTTTATAGGTCAGCTGATAGATGAGGAGTTTAACCTTACCATACAACAGGCACTACTGCATGAACCCATAGATGTTTTCCATAGATCCCTTAACACCTTCATTAGAATTCTATGCACAGTCACTAGAACATGTATCACAAGATACTGGGAGATAGGGGCTCCCTCATGGATGGAAATATACAATAAAGTACAATTCACTTATACCATGTATGAAGAGGCAGCGGGAATTCTAAACAATAGGGAGGTCATACATAAGATATAGTTCTAATGGATAGGTAGACAATAGCAGTCAACTAGAGTCCTAACTTAGATTGAACCGATGTCAAAATGCAGGAGTGTGCCATGGAACATATGTCTTTATTTACAAGGTACTTTGCTATCTACAAGAAGGTCACGGTTTCTTTCACTGCCCCCCCCCCCGCCTTCTTACTGTTGTTTGTTAACAAAACTTGATGACTGTTAAAGTAAAAATTATTTTAATATATATCATCATAACACTGTGGATGAACTGATGTGGTGGTCTCCTAGAACCTGAAAGGGTGATACCCCCATCTGATCCTCATTAGAGGGACGAGCGCTCCTTTTTAGGAGATACACAGAGGTAAAGAAGGGGATTAGTGGATCTGCAGATGTTATTAATGAAAATTGAATGTATGATTAATCCACCAGTTTGTTATGTAATATGGTCCTGGGACCACAGATCAGAACCATTGTGCAAGTGAATGTTGAAACTTGATAAAATGTTTAATAAAGAACATTTAAACATAAAATAGCCATAGATTTCAAATAAATACATATGATACTCTGATTACATGTTATATTCAAAATTATTCCTGCTTAGAATAATAATACATTTACAATATATACATATAATGTATAAATAAATACAGAGATATGACAGACAATATTGTTTAGAACAAAAAAAGGAACTTCGGGACATGTAAATATGTTTACAAAAGATTTCTGACATAACACACACACACACACACACACACACACATATATATATATATATATATATATATATATATATATATATATATATATATATACAAGGAGTGCAGAATTATTAGGCAAATTAGTATTTTGACCATATCATCCTCTTTATGCATGTTGTCTTACTCCAAGCTGTATAGGCTCGAAAGCCTACTACCAATTAAGCATATTAGGTGATGTGCATCTCTGTAATGAGAAGGGGTGTGGTCTAATGACATCAACACCCTATATCAGGTGTGCATAATTATTAGGCAACTTCCTTTCCTTTGGCAAAATGGGTCAAAAGAAGGACTTGACAGGCTCAGAAAAGTCAAAAATAGTGAGATATCTTGCAGAGGGATGCAGCACTCTTAAAATTGCAAAGCTTCTGAAGCGTGATCATCAAACAATCAAGCGTTTCATTCAAAATAGTCAACAGGGTCGCAAGAAGCGTGTGGAAAAACCAAGGCGCAAAATAACTGCCCATGAACTGAGAAAAGTCAAGCGTGCAGCTGCCAAGATGCCACTTGCCACCAGTTTGGCCATATTTCAGAGCTCCAACATCACTGGAGTGCCCAAAAGCACAAGGTGTGCAATACTCAGAGACATGGCCAAGGTAAGAAAGGCTGAAAGACGATCACCACTGAACAAGACACACAAGCTGAAACGTCAAGACTGGGCCAAGAAATATCTCAATACTGATTTTTCTAAGGTTTTATGGACTGATGAAATGAGAGTGAGTCTTGATGGGCCAGATGGATGGGCCCGTGGCTGGATTGGTAAAGGGCAGAGAGCTCCAGTCCGACTCAGACTCCAGCAAGGTGGAGGTGGAGTACTGGTTTGGGCTGGTATCATCAAAGATGAGCTTGTGGGGCCTTTTCGGGTTGAGGATGGAGTCAAGCTCAACTCCCAGTCCTACTGTCAGTTTCTGGAAGACACCTTCTTCAAGCAGTGGTACAGGAAGAAGTCTGCATCCTTCAAGAAAAACATGATTTTCATGCAGGACAATGCTCCATCACACGCGTCCAAGTACTCCACAGCGTGGCTGGCAAGAAAGGGTATAAAAGAAGAAAATCTAATGACATGGCCTCCTTGTTCACCTGATCTGAACCTCATTGAGAACCTGTGGTCCATCATCAAATGTGAGATTTACAAGGAGGGAAAACAGTACACCTCTCTGAACAGTGTCTGGGAGGCTGTGGTTGCTGCTGCACGAAATGTTGATGGTGAACAGATCAAAACACTGACAGAATCCATGGATGGCAGGCTTTTGAGTGTCCTTGCAAAGAATGGTGGCTATATATATATATATGTCCAATCTTAAAAATAATTCTAATAATTCACTCTCCACTTTGCACCAAATATGTCGCTACTTGCTATATTCGCAATTAGTCCTGCTCAGAAAAAATACATTTACACTATATACAATAATGTGCTGAAGAGAAATGTGCTTGTTCAGTATTGACAGTATTGAAATGGTATAAATAAAGTTGGGAAAAGCCTGAATAGCTGTGACATCGATGACTGTTAGTTAACACCAGTCTGATGCTCTTCACACCGTACTTTCCGCTCGTCTTTTTGATGGCTTTTTTGATAAATAAGGAGATCGTATTCAGATCTGCGGCCGCAATGTTTGGTGATGTTTAGCGGGCGTATTGACGCCCGCGAATGCAACATAGTTGACGCTTTGATAAATAGGCTTCTATTAGTTAAGCAAGCTTATTTCTCACATTAGTTTTGCCGTAATACCTCTAAAAAAAACTTAGATAGAGTTGGAGCAAGATTATTGTTTAAAAACAGCTAGAGTTTGGATTTTTTTTCTATTTTATTTCTTCTTTTTCTTTTTTTAATTTCAGTTAGTCTAGTAGCATTCATAATATACCTGGGGATATTAAAGGTTAAAAAGGAAGGAGAGACATTGACATTCAACTCAGTTGAGGAGGCAAAAACATTCCTTAAGAGTCTCTAAAAAACTTGACATAGTGGATCGGACTGTTACTGATTATTTTCCTCTAGAATTGAGATTAGCATCCTGGATATCATCTTCCTTAAAAGAAAAAATAAGAAAGACCACATCAATGTAAAATGTATCAATTTTATTATTTTATGTGGATGTAATGTAATTTTCTCTAGCTGGAACTCACATAAATCCACAAGCTTTTAAAAGTTTGTGGAACTAGTCAAAAATAAAATGATAATAGAAAAATTTGATGCACAATATAATATTGAGACTATGCTCCCCACTTTCTTTAAAAAATGAGGGGATTACATAAGAGTACAGTCTCTGGATATAGAAAAACAAAAAACCCTCCCATTTATAAATACAGTTTACTTTCAAGATGCTCTTCTAAGTGGAGAGTACCAAATAAGCTAAGCATCCTATAGATGAGGGGGGACGGAGGTCATAGAGTGAGCGAGACAAAAATAAAAAATGTTTTTTTGTTTGTTTTTCTTCTCTCTTTTCCTTCTTTTCTTTTCTTTTTATTGTTATTCTTTCTTAGTATGGTTATTTTATTATTTGTTATTATTTGTAATTTGTTGGTGAGATTACATCACACCAGTGTTTTATAGCAATATATATGAAGGAACTAGAACATTTACTTTTATCTCTTTCCCAGTGTCCAAAATAATACATTGTGTGGGATAAGAGGTACCTTTATTTCTCTTATTGTTTTTTCAGGTTCGAAATGCAATTAATTTGAATAATGACTACAGTGGATTTAAGAAGACCTCATTTAAAGGGACATAATACTCATATGCTAAATCACTTGAAACTGATGCAGTATAACTGTAAAAAACTGACAGGAAAATATCACCTGAGCATCTCTATGTAAAAAAGGAAGATATTTTACCTCACAATCTCCTCAGCTCAGCAGAGTAAGTTCTGTGTAAAAAGTTATACTTCACCTGCTCCCAGCTGCAGGTAAAAATAAAAAAAAAATGAAGAAATGAACAGCAGCCAATCAGCATCAGCAGTGCTGAGGTCACGAACGCTTACTGTGATCTCATGAGATTTGACTTATCTCTCATGAGATTTCATAGTAAACTTCCTTTACCTGATTGGTGAAATAATATGAGATTTCACGATGCTCATTCCCTAAGATGTCCCGGGACAGACATACTAAAATGCTGCTTAGAAATCCTTTACAATGGGAGGTGGCTACTGAGGAACTTTTGAGGTAAAATATCTTTCTTTTTTACACAGAGATGTTCAGGAGATATTTTCTAGTCAGCTTTTTACAGCTATGCTGCATCACTTTCAAGTGTTTAAACATTTGGGTATTATGGCCCTTTAATATTATAGCTTGTATTCTGTATTGTCCTATATCTTAATTGTCTTATTTAGGTTGTCACCTTGTATATATATATATATATATATATATATATATATATATATATATATATTTGTCGGACAATGTTCTATTGTATGTGAACAAATATGCAAATGTTATGTATTATTGTCGATTACCTAATTATTATACTGTGATGTGATTTTTGTTTTATGACAAAATAAAAGAAAAAATAATAAAAAAAAAAAGAGAGAATAACACATTTTATAAAAGAAGTGTATTGGAAAGTTGTCTGCTATATCTGAATCATGAAGGAAGAACTTACTGCTAGATTACGAGTCTTGCGTTAGCCTTAAAAAGCAGCATTGAGAGGTCTCAACGCTGCTTTTTAAAGCCCGCTGGTATTACTAGTCTGGCAGGTTAAGGTGTACCGCTCACTTTTCTTCCGCGACTCGAGCATACCGCAAATCCTCTTACGTCAATTGCGTATCCTATCTTTTTAATGGGATTTGCCTAACGCTGGTATTACGAGTCTTGGAAGAAGTGAGCGGTACAGCCTCTCCTGTCCAGATTCCTACCGCATTTAAAAGTCAGTAGTTTTATGGGCTAATGCCGAAACATAAAACTCTTAACTAAAGTGCTAAAAAGTACACTTATACCCATAAACTACATATTAACCCCTAAACTGAGCCCCCCCCCTCATCGGAAACACTTAAATCAAATTATTAACCCCTAATCTGCCGACCGGACATCGCCACCACTTTAATAAATATATTAACCCCTAAACCACCACACTCCTGCCTCGCAAACACTAGTTACATTTTATTAACCCCTATTCTGCCGTCCCTAACATTGCCGACACCTACCTACATTTATTAACCCCTAATCTGCCACCCCCAACGTTGCTGCTACTATATTAAATTTATTAACCCCTAAACCTAAGTCTAACCCTAAGTCTAACCCCCCTAACTTAAATATAATTTAAATAAAACAAAATAAAATAACTACAATTAAATAAATTAATCCTATTTAAAACTAACTACTTACCTATAAAATAAACCATAAGATAGGTACAATATAACTAATAGTTGCATTTGTATCTATCTTAGGGTTTAAATTTATTTTACAGGCAAGTTTGTATTTATTTTAACTAGGTACAATAGTTATTAAATAGTTATTAACTATTTAATAACTACCTAGTTAAAATAAGTAAACATTTACCTGTAAAATAAATCCTAACCTAAATTACAATTATACCTAACACTACACTATCACTAAATCAATTACCTAAACTAACTACAATTAACTACAATTACATTAAATAAACTAAATTACGAAAAACAACAAACACTAAATTACAGAAAATAAAAAAATAATTACAATTTTTTTAAACTAATTACACCTACTCTAACCCCCCTATTAAAATAAAAAAGCCCCCCAAAATAATAAAATTCTCTACCCTATACTAAATTACAAAAAGCCCTTAAAAGGGCCTTTTGCGGGGCATTGCCCCAAAGTAATCAGCTCTTTTACCTGTAAAAAAAAACAATACCCCCCAACATTAAAACCCACCACCCACACACCCAACCCTACTCTAAAACCCACCCAATCCCCCCTTATTAAAACCTAACACTACCCCCTTGAAGATCATCCTACCTTGAGATGTCTTCACCCAGCCGGGCACAAGTGGTCCTCCAGAGGGGCAGAAGTCTTCATCCGATCCGGGCATAAGAGGTCCTCCAAGCGGCAGAAGTCTTGCAGAAGTCTTCATCCAGACGGCATCTTCTATCTTCATCCATCCGGAGCGGAGCGGGTCCATCTTAAATCCAGCAGACATGGAGCATCCTCTTCAAACGAAGTCCGAGCGAAGAATGAAGGTTCCTTTAAATTACGTCATCCAAGATGGCGTCCCTTGAATTCCGATTGGCTGACAGGATTCTGTCAGGGGTTAATAAATTTAATATAGTAGCGACGATGATGGGGGTGGCAGATTAAGGGTTAATAAATGTAGTTAGGTTGCGGCAATGTTGGGGGGCAGATTAGGGATTAATAACTATAATTTAGGGTTCGGTGATGTTGCGGGCGGCAGATTAGGGGTTCATAAGTATAATGTAGGTGGCGGCGGTGTCCGAAGCGGCAGATTAGGGGTTAATAATATAATGCAGGTGTCTGCGATGTCGGGGCGGAAGATTAGGGGTTAATAAGTGTAAGATTAGGGGTGTTTAGACTTGGGGTTCATGTTAGGGTGTTAGGTGTAGATATACATTTTATTTCCCCATAGGAATCAATGGGGCTGCGTTAGAAGCTGAACGCTGCTTTTTTGCAGGTGTTAGGTTATTTCAAGCTGAATCTGCCCCATTGTTGCCTATGGGGAAATTGTGCACAAGCACGTTTAGCCAGCTTACCGCTGACTTAAGCAACGCTGGTATTGAGGTGAGATGTGGAGCTAAATTTTGCTCTACTCTCACCTTTTTGCGGCTAACGCCGGGTTTAAAAAAAACTGTAATACTAGCGTTGTCTTAAGGGAGCGGTACCCTTGTCAACTCCCTCCAAGGACTGTGATGTACTTTGTCACCTTGTCAGATGGCTCCAAAGGTGCTGTGTTGGCCTTTGTTTGCCCTTGTCAACTCCCTCCAAGGACTGTGATGTACTATATCACCTTGTCAGATGGCTCCAAAGGGGCTGTGTTGGCCTTTGTTTGCCCTTGTCAACTCCCTCCAAGGACTGTGATGCACTATGTTACCTTGTCAGATGGCTCCAAAGGGGCTGTGTTGGCCTTTGTTTGCCCTTGTCAACTCCCTCCAAGGACTGTGATGCACTATGTGACCTTGTCAGATTGCTCCAATGGGGCTGTGTTGGCTTTTGTTTGCCCTTGTCATCTCCCACCAAGGACTGTGATGCACTATGTCACCTTGTCAGATGGCTCCAAAGGGACTGTGTTGGCCTTTGTTTGCCCTTGTCAACTCCCTCCAAGGACTGTGATGCACTATGTCACTTTGTCAGATGGCTCCAAAGGGGCTGTTTTCTCATTCTGATTTGTTTTTTCAAATTATCTTATTTCTTTATGTTTTATGACATTCATAAATCATATTTATCATAATAAAAAATGTCATTAAACTGTTATGTTTCTTTTTTATTTATTAATGTAAATTCTAATTAAATATCTTTTGATAATCCTTAAAAGATGCTGACCATGGGGGCGGAGCAAGCACGGCACCCGAGCGGTCGAATACTCACACAGCTCCGGCTTTCCAGACCATTCAGGGTTGCCCACTTTCTCGAATAAAGGTGGCTAACATTGAACAGCGGATTGCAAGATCTGAGAGCAAGAAGAAGACCTGCATGGATAAAACTGAATCATTTTTCCTCAAGACGCACGCCACAGAACACAGCTGAGCAGGGGCCATCTTTAAAACACGTGTGATGCAAGTGGAGAAAAGATCAGGGAGGATAGTCAAGAAATCTTCCACTTTATTAGGGGAAACAAGTGCTACTAAAGACCAGAACTCTTCCTGATTTCCAAGACGCAGTTATGGCACTCTGGGGCATCGTTTAAGTACCGGACTCAGTGACACTGTTTACCCAAGCACAGCCGCCATTGTTTCATGCTTTGCAAAGCATACAAGACATGCCGGGGTACTCCTAATTAGGCAACTGTCTCTAATAACATAGTACTGCAAGGTACATACAGAGAGAAGGTATTGGATGCTGAGTATAGGAGTGTAACAGTTCTGTATGATTGCGCCGCTGACCTGCCATGTTGCTGAATATGTAAAAGGTATGACGCACTAATATATAGTACGGACAAGCCCCTCACCATACTCAGACCCAGAAAACTTGCTACTATTGGGATCTCTGACATAAATAAATGACAAAATCCTCGTTGATAACCTTTTAACAAATAGGGTCATACTGGACTTTTACTTTGCTTAGAACTTCCATCAAAAACTACGATGGAGAGGCAGATTGTTAAGCCCCTGAGCAACCTTAGGACTGCACTTGACTCCCACTATCACAACCTTACTCAAGAATTGAGGGATGCTTGTATTAAGGATCAGAGTGAGAGGGAGGATGATATCCCAGGAGACTATAGTCACTCAGTTTCACATTTTACTTTTAACCAAGTCAGAACTGATAACCAACAAACAGAAGACATAATTAATGATGATCATCTCGTGACAAGCACTCATTACATTGGTCAGGTCTCAGGGGGTAGTTGGCGGTCCGTTGAGGCATCCCCTTTAGAAAGACCACATCTCTTGCCTGAAATCTTAGATCCACTAGGGAAATCATTCTGGATCCTATCCACTAAGAGAATATCGGAGGAGTGCCTTGAGGAAGAGACAGATTAAGCGCCAAATTATGTTAGACTGCAGTATGTCACAATGGGAGTCTCTGTGTGTGGCGATTATATTTCTCACCTTGTAACAACAGAAAGCTTACATAGCTCTTTCCAGGCGACTCCCACACAGCTCCATCGTTCCCAAAATGGGCCTGCCCCCTCATCAGAACCTGCCCCACAAATACACAGCAAAAAGTTGATTTACTTGCAGTCCAACCTCAACTTCTATTTTGGGGGAGACAAGTGGATTACCTACAAGTCCTCAAGAATAATAAAGCAGGAGTAGGCTGACCTAATGGGGACAAAGCAGAATACTGTGCTAACATAACCACAACCGACTCTGCTTCTCTTTTGAAGTAACTTGGAACTGAGACATATCGCTGCTAACTCTCTCATAATTTACACCACTGGACACTATGTCCCTGATGATAACATACAGGTTTGAGAACTGGGGCCTTTCTATGTGACCTGTGTTGATTCCATTTCCAGAGACCCCTCATGAGAGGCTTAATTTTCTTTTCTATTTTTGCCATGTTTGTATGTCTATCCCTCACTACTATATAGATTAAGATGTATATATCAGAGCAGTAGAAACATTTATAACATGTGTCCCTAGGCTTTTGGATAATTAAGAAAGCTAGTTCACATATGGATTTATGTATTTGGCAATATTCTTATCTACTAGAAAGCTTCACAAATATGAATGCTACTGAATAATTTGTCACTATTACATTGTAGTATTTCTGTATATCTCCATATAACTTGAATGCCGGCTGCAAACGTTAATCTTCCTCATTATATTTGTCTTACGAGGGACCTAACTTATACCTAAGAGCTATGAGAATGTTTGCTGCATGTACATTAGGCTAGCTCGCAATCATTGTCTCCACGATAGCCATCGAATGTTTAGATTAGCCGTAGATGGCACCCTAGTTGACGATCTAATACTCTAAGTTATGGGGAACCATTCCCTGTCTCATGAATCTAATACATTTTCTCATGTTATGCTTGTTATACCTAGCTTTAATCAAAGGTTACTGGTTACTTGAGTATGTTTACCTTAGTTTTACAGTTTTCTTTATCTGGGTTAATGGGTTTAGTCAGAATTATTAACACCCTTCCCTATACAGAGCTACATTTTCCTGGCTAAACGACTCCATTAGTGATGCACACATAATATACCACAGCTTACATATCAGAGCTCCGAATATCATTTGCCCCAACTCTAAGGGAACATATCCCCTATTATCTTACTTTTGTATTTTCTAGCTGCCTGGGGACTAATATATTGTATAGTTTAGTTTATAGGGTACAACTGCTCGCACAGCATTAGCTAAAAATATATATTTTTATTTGACATTGTCACCGACAGCAATCCAGGCATACCCTAAGGTGCTATCCATATCTCAAAATCACATATTTGGATATCCCTAGATGTCCTAATTACTCATAACCAGCCTTCATTATGAAGCCAGTCCCGAGAGGACTGAATTTATACACATAAGGATTGTAATCGTTTATAGGGTCAGGTCCATATATCCTTCACTTATCTGGAGACAGTCTAGTTATGTTTTACTGTTTTACTACCATTGTTACAACTGTGTATTATCCTTAAGTATCTGTATCAAGCAATATACTCTCCTTATTACCCTACATTAGCTATTGTCCTGATTGAGCTTTTAGACTAGGTAATTCATTGTGTGGCTCTAGGTTAAATAACAAATAGTCTTGCCACCTGGCCGCAGATACCTACCATTGGAAATATCCACCCCTGTATTTATGCTATCTACCCTTTTCTCTCTCCCCTGGTCACTTTACTGTCCTATTATGGCTGGCTCTGCCCTACCCCCTTCTTCCCCTATACTTTGAGCGGCTCTTGCCCGCTGATTTGTCTTCCCTTCCCCATATACTATGGTCCAAATGTGGCTGTCACAAAAGCCAACTCCCCACATCTTGTTATTATTTGAATAGAAAGCTATAGAGTATTCCTCCTGTAGGTGTGGGAATTATCTCCCAATCAATATAATATAAAATGAAGTTACATTTTTGTTTGCCCAAACCCTTCACTTTCGCTTTATTAAGACATGATATGTGATTTCCTCTTTACACACTTTTCTTACATGGTTGATGGTTTGTTGGATAATCTTTACTGTTAATGGGCGAACTCTGTTGTTTGAAACAAAGAGTGATGTGAGCTGGAGATAGGATAATCTCAGATAAGCCAACTTCCTGATTGCATCTATCACCACATATGCAATCGATTTAGGTTTCACAAAAAATACTGATTGGAAGTGGCGCCAATTAAGGCTGTCTGATTGATTAGTAAACACTATGTGTATCTGAATGTGGATAATTATAATAAAGCAAATTACTACAATCGTTAGTTTAAAGCAAAGTCCACATTAATTTATTAATTAGTTAAAAAAATATACAATAATATTTCTCAAGTACAATCTATTTGAAGGGTTCAATTCATTTAGAGGATTAAATTCCTATTTCAAACAATACATTCAATAATAGATCTAAAAATGCAATCAATCTTTTTCTAAAAACACCGGTGTTCACTTCTAAAACCTAAATGGTTAATAACACTAGATGGTTAATATCACTCAACTGTTAATTATAAAAACAAGCCTTTGGTCATATATTGCATGGATTGGACATTCAATTACCATAACATCATCATAACATCATCATAACATCAATATAAGTGTAAAAGATCTCGTAGTTTTAAGCATAAACCACAGGGAAAAAAAGTGGAATTTTCCTACATAAGGCTAATGTCTCTTAGTACTTAAATTACTGTCACACTTGCTTAAGCAGACTAAGGTGTCATACACTGGTAAATGCAGTCTGTTGCATTCGGCTCTTTAATCTATCAGCCAAATCCTAGTGTTCAGGCATAAAGTTCGTTCATAGATGTGTTGGAATTGTCTTATATGAGCCACTAGACAGCTGTTTCCTGGGCTCTTTTCAGGCTGCTACTACAGCTGGTTCTCTCCCCAATCTTACTGTCCGGAGTTCCGGTTTATACCTGCCTCCTCCCACACCGGAACTCCGGACAGTAAGATTGGGGAGAGAACCAGCTGTAGTAGCAGCCTGAAAAGAGCCCAGGAAACAGCTGTCTAGTGGCTCATATAAGACAATTCCAACACATCTATGAACGAACTTTATGCCTGAACACTAGGATTTGGCTGATAGATTAAAGAGCCGAATGCAACAGACTGCATTTACCAGTGTATGACACCTTAGTCTGCTTAAGCAAGTGTGACAGTAATTTAAGTACTAAGAGACATTAGCCTTATGTAGGAAAATTCCACTTTTTTTCCCTGTGGTTTATGCTTAAAACTACGAGATCTTTTACACTTATATTGATGTTATGATGATGTTATGATGATGTTATGGTAATTGAATGTCCAATCCATGCAATATATGACCAAAGGCTTGTTTTTATAATTAACAGTTGAGTGATATTAACCATCTAGTGTTATTAACCATTTAGGTTTTAGAAGTGAACACCGGTGTTTTTAGAAAAAGATTGATTGCATTTTTAGATCTATTATTGAATGTATTGTTTGAAATAGGAATTTAATCCTCTAAATGAATTGAACCCTTCAAATAGATTGTACTTGAGAAATATTATTGTATATTTTTTTAACTAATTAATAAATTAATGTGGACTTTGCTTTAAACTAACGATTGTAGTAATTTGCTTTATTATAATTATCCACATTCAGATACACATAGTGTTTACTAATCAATCAGACAGCCTTAATTGGCGCCACTTCCAATCAGTATTTTTTGTGAACTCTGTTGTTTACTTTCTCTTGAAACTTCAATAAAAAATTGTTAAAAAAAAAGAGGTTTTAATCTATATTGTTCATTTACTTGATTTTCTCATTTGCTCTCTAATATTATGCTTATTGTTTTTTTGTTATATGACATTGAATGGTAAAGTCTAATTCAAGTATGTTATTCTTTATATTGTTTTGCCATTACTACAAATGCTCTTCTTTTTTCTGTAAATGTATAAAAACCTCAATAAAAAAATTATTTAAAAAAAAAAAAGAAAAAAAAAGATGCTGACCACAATTCTTAATTCATGAATATGCAATCATAATGTACATTTTATTATTATTTCTTTTGACATCAACATACACATATAATATCTTTAAAACAGATTTATCTGAATGTTGACAACACATATATTCCAATTTTCCTTACATCTTATTTTGTGTAATGCACACATTTTAGATGAATAATCTCTTTCTATTATTTGTGATTATATTTAACCCCTTAAGGACCAGCGACGTACCCTGTATGTCGCTGGCTTTTTTTGGGGACTTGATTGTTTTATAGCGCGGTCTTGCCACCAGCGTTGAGACTGCTCCATTCCACAAAGCCTGCTGGAGGGAGGGCATGAATAGCGTGTTCTTGCTAGACTTGTGCTATTTTGTCCTGAAAAAACCCTTAACAACCAGTGACATACAGTGTACATTGTGGTCATTAAGGGGTTAATTATACAATGATCTATTGCTACATAGGTAACATATAATGTATAAACAATCCACATTTTCGTAATGTATATAGTAGCATTATTTTTGTTAAACCCTGCTGCTTCCAAAATATTTCCTAATCTTCCTATTGTAATGACATATATAGTTATTACCAACAATTAATTATATTTCATATATCAGAGTATTATGTTATCTAGCGTTATATCATGTGAAGCTGTGCATTACATGAAACAAACACACTTCATAGATAACAATATAGCACATATTCTATTTTTTTAATATAAACAAGTTTGTTATTTACATGCAAAAGTGTTAATTCCGTCCTTAAATTGATAACGTTTTTACGCGATCTCGGATTCGCCATGTTGCATAAGACGTCTCATGCAAAGGTGTTTAATCCGTCCTTTGATTGGATGTTTTTACACAAACTCGGATGCACCATGTTGCATAAGATGCCTCATGCAAAGGTGTTAAATCCGTCCTTTGATTAAATTATGTTTTTACGCAATCTCGGATGCACCATGTTGCGTAAGACGTCTCATGCAAAGGTGTTAAATCCGTCCCTTGATTGGATGACGTTTTACGCAATCTCGGATGTGCCATGTTGCATAAGACGTCTCATGCAAAGGTGTTAAATACGTCCTTTGATTGGATGATGCTGTCCCGCAATATTGGATTTGCCACGTTTGCGAATGAGAACACAAGTTTAAAATTATGATTTTCTTGGATTATGAATTGTGTCAATCATGTACATTGTTAAAACATAGATGATAAAGAGCAAATAAATATCTATTGCTGGCTGTCTCATGGAAGAAACAAATGAAGGCAATGTATTTTTGATCCTGAATAACAAGTGATAATGCATGAATGTTCAATGATGAATATACTCCATCTTGTTTAATATGTTTGTCAACAATATTTTAACTTTACCAAATAATTGTGTTGTGTTTAATTTTCTACATATATAATTCCTAAACAGGCACTTTTGTATTTTAATTATTTAATATGCATTGACCTTTATCATATGATAAATATATATGAGATGTCTCCTTATTCTATATGTTATGTCCTGATATTTCTTCTTAATGCTCAATATCGTGTCATGTATCGATTCCACATTGTTTTTCTCCAAATATAGTACTGTGAGCATATCTTTCAAATGTAACTCTTAAAGGGACATTAAACCCTAAATGTATCTTTCATTAGTTATGTTAAACATACAATTATAACCAGGTTTCCAATTCTCTTCTATTCTCACCATGTACTTCAGACTCTTGGTATAATGTGTTGAGGGAGCATCAATACACTACTGGTTTTTAAGTAAACACATGGGTGAGGCAATGACAATGGGTAGATATATGCATCCACCAGTCAGCAGATATAAGCTATATTCTTGAGTGCTCCTGAGCTTTCCTAGATAAACCTTTCAGCAAAGGCTAACAAGATAACTTGTCCTAATATGAGTAAACGTGAATGTTGTTTAAAATGTTATGCTCTGTCAAAATCATCTAAGCGAATGTTCTGCTTTCATACACATTTTAAATTAAATAGATTTAATAAATGAGTCAAATACTATAATGTAGCTTTAAAAATATATACTTTATTTAACACATTGAGAAAAAAATGGCATACAAGCTTAATATCAAATTGTAATGATCAATATTTTGTATTAGGAGAGCAGTTTTGACATCACAACACAAAAAACAATACATCTAATCAACAAGGACAGCATGTGATGATGTTGTCTTCACACACTTGTAAAACACACTCTGCAAACAATATGCCTCCATGGACCCAGTCCCATAGAAGCCTATTAAATACAGAGTGTTCTCCACAAGTGTAAGAAGACAACATCATCACATACCTATTCTTTACTCATTAAATAAAAAAATATATATCTATATACATAATTACTTCCTCCTCCTTCCCTTATTCCCACGAGATGGAGGCTCTGTGGAAGGCAACTACCCCCTCCGATGAGTTCTCCTAGGAGATGGTTGGAGAAGAAGGGGAGGAGGAGTACTATGAGTGGTTAAGGGATCACCAGGCTGAGGAGTAGATTGAGGAAGAGGAGAAGATGGAGGCCCAGGAGAAGATGGTCCAGGAGCAGATGCTCTTTCCCCCTTCCGCTCGGCACCTCCTGGAGCCACTCCAGGACTGTCTCTCCCTGGCTCTGGGATGCATAATAGGGGTGGTCAGAAGCCAGAGGCGTTCTGCCCTGCTGCCAGCTCTTCCGCTGGTTCGATATAGGGGACCATCTCAGCCTCCTCCAGGACCCCAGGGGCATACCCCGGCTTTGCAGTTTCCACCACTGTAAATGTGCACATGTACGCACACTACAGATGCACACACTACAAACACACACACTACACATGTACAAGCCCACTATAGATGTACACTACACACACACTATAGACACACCTGTCATGAACACCCTGTATTCCACCTGTCCTTCGAGCAGTTGGTTCATTACTCCTGTTATGAACACCCTGTATTCCACCTGTTCCCTCCGGGAGGCATGCATCTCTTCGAGGAAGTTTCTAATGAGCTCCAGCTCTGGCACCTCTGGGGGGATGTTCTCCTTAGGAGGAAATGGTTCACGGCGGGCTGCTGGTGCACAAGGGGGCTGCTGGTGCACTTGGGGCTGCTTGTGCACAGGGGGCTGCTGCAGGGATCTCTTCTGCAACAGGAGCTTCTTCAGGGGGTGCTTCTTCAGGGATGTCTTCCATTTCTCCCTGAGGTGGCGAGTCATCTGCACCATTCTCATGCCTGGGTGAAGGAGGAGCCTGTTGGTGATGTGCTTCCTCCCCCCAGCCTCAGACTCTGTATATTTTAAAAAGAAAGAAATTGAGATATTAGCACAGTTCCGAATAAAGATATAAATGTTAACTAGGCTGCCTTCATAATTAAATTGTAAACAAAAGCAATCAATACAATTTCCGTATTTTCAAACCCATCTTTCTGATATCTATATGGTCAATCTGAATGTCTTTTTGCGTTTGTCTTAAATCTGTTAAAATGCACACCTAATCTGTAGACCTAGCTACTAATGTGATGGCTTTTCTTCAAATAAACTTTCTCAAGGTAATTGTGAATGCGTTTAAGTAATAATGTTTAAAAACATTATTAAGCGTTAGTCCTATCTGTAATTTTTTTTGCGTGTGAATGGGTTATGAGGTGGATGTAAAGAGATTAGTAAATGAGCTTACCGGCAGATGAGAGGCACAGGTTTATGGTATCAACTCCTCCGATACAACTATGGCCACCTCGAAGATGTTGGGACGCAGCATGTCCTCTCAGCGTCAGTACACAAAGGTTTGTTCCGGACCGCCACTGGTCCCTGAATGGTATTCTCTGTCCCTTGTGAGCTTCTTCTTAAGTTCAGCTCTGCAGTCCCGGTAACGGTGCTGGATAGACTTGAATTCCCTCTTATAGTCCCCCACTGCATTAATGGCATCCCTGATCTCCATCCACAACTTCCTCTTATTCCAAAGGGGTGGCCCTCTGTGCCTGCAGCCTTGTAGCCCTCTCCATATAATCTTCTATAAGGGCCTCTTTCTCCCCCATGGTATATCTCTCCTCCCTCTGCCTGGGCCTCCCCTACAATGTGAGCCTCTGTGAAGCAGCCTGTCTACGCTGCACACCACTGGGCCCAGCCATTTGTTCATCTTCCACAATGTTGCTGGGTCCACCCACCCCTTCCTCTCCCTCTCCCCCTTACTCTCCCCCTTACTCTCTAGTTCCTCTCCCCTTCTCTCTCTCCTGCATAATCTCCTCCCTAAACTCATCCCTATACTCCTGCCTAAGGAGCTCTACTAGCTCCTGGCTAATCTGCCCCCCTATTCCTCCCTCCCGCCATACTCAATCAAAATGTGAATGTGTCCAAATGAAAGGGGGTCAAAATAATGAACTAAAAGTAAAAAAAAAAAGTGTGAATGGGATAAAAAAAAAAGAGGGTAAGGAGTATTAAACAGACAAACGAATATTTTTAAAAAGACGAAAATGAGGATATGTAAACAATAACTATGGGATTAAAGGGAATGGTGTATGGAGTGTAGGATGAAAGGGAATGGGGTATGGAGTGTATGTAGTGTTAGTGATAAGCGTATGTATGTATTGAATGTGTTTGCGTGTAAATGTGTTTATATAAGGAATGTAACAAAAAACAGCACTCGCTCACTAACACTCTCTATCTCTCTCACTAACTAACTCTCTCGAAAACTAACTCTCACACTAACTCTCACACTAATCTCTCTCTAATCTCTCTCTCTCTCTCTCTCTCTCTCTCTCTAATCTCTCTCTAATCTCACCAAACTCTCCAATACCTAGACCTGCACCTAAGTTGAAAAAGCAATACAGTCAAAGAAGCCTTGTTTCTAGCATGCTACCCTATGTAAATGTTTAATGATGTACCGGTTTGCAAAGTAAATGATGTCCAGGTGTGCTTTTTTCTTTATTTGTATGTATGCAATGTGTATTAGTTGTTTTAATTTGTGCATGCTCATATTGAGTTTTTAAATGCACATATGTATTTGTGGAATGTTTATAATGCAATGATGTCATAGTGATCATTTTGCCTAACATTCTCCAAATGAATTATCTCCAAATCTAAATGTTGATTTGTGATGTTGTCATATTTGTTAAGTGTTGTAAATGTTTTTTCTTTGTAATAATGTTTCGTAATCGACAATGTGAATGTTTTGTTTTTGTATTAGTGTGCAATTATTTTTTCATGTTGTTTTGCTCCGTGTTGCAGATTGCAACATATTTTCCTATTCCTCATTTGGTGTAAATGTTGTGTAGTATTAGTTGTTTCTGATTATGAATGTTGAATGCGTATGTGCTATGTTGCGTGAGCGATTGTTGTTGTTTGTACATTTGAGCTGACTGTTTTTCTTGTCCATATACGTAATATGACAGAGCAGTGTGTATTTCTCGCGAGATTGAGTGTTAGAAGAAAAATCTGTGTATTCTTCATTTTGCATTGATCTCTATAGGAGAATTCATTACGCGCGTGTGATTTTCGCTTGGGAAATAAACGTGGTACTTGTGTTACTGAAACGCGTTGCGAGGTTCTTTTCAGACTCATAATACCTACGTTATGAAAGGAGCGCAATGAATATAACATACACGAAATTAGAGAGCAGTCATAACACCACAACTTGTAATCTAGGTGTTAATTTGTTATTTGCATTGTGGGGGGTTTGCAGTTCAGGAGTTAATAGCTTAATTAGGTTAATTGTGTTGTGGGGGTTTGGCGGTTTAGGAGTTAATACATTTATTAGGTTAAATGCGATGTGGGTTAATGGCGGATTAGGGGTTAATAGTTTAAATAGCTAGATTGCGTTGTGGGGGGATGGCAGTTTAGGGGTTAATAACTTTGAAAGATACTTTGCAATATGGGGGTTGGTGGATTAGGGATTAATACATTAGTTATTGCAGTGGTGGGGTTACGGTTGAGAGGTAGATATTACGCATGCGTTAGGTGTTTGATTTTATTTTAACAATGAGCGACAGGTAAAATATACGCGCCGCACTTGTATGTGGCGCTATATATGCGGTCGAGTGTAAAGTAAGGTCAGGTTACCATAGTAACCTATAAATGTTTTAGAAATCTGGCATTGGGTTGAAACGTTAACACAACGCTAACTTACACCTACATGAAAAGAGCGACTACACTCAAAGTGGAAATTATTTCAATGGAAACCTGGTACTAAAATGGAGCCGTAAATTACTTTTAGCTGTCGGCCGCTTCAGTTGCTTTCGGCTCCATTTCTAACTGCTCAATGGAAGCGAGTTCTAAATTGTCATTAAGGGTAGCCACATGTGAAATTGGGGCCCATATGGAATTTTGGGGGCTATAATGTATATTAGAGGGGCCCTGTTGTGCATTGCAGAAATAAAAGCACTTTTTTCTCTTGCAAGTTGTCCACTGTTACCACAGTAATCACCTGACTATACAGACAAAATTCCTATATTTTTTTTAATTGTGCATATAATATAAAATCCCCATGTGTTGTTATTTTATTTTTAAAATGACTTGCTCCCAGAACCCCCAGTCCTGAACCACCATTTGAAAGAGCAGGCAATTCTCTTTCAAATGAGGTTCTTGGAGGTTTGTATCTGCTAAGGGAGCTGGGTGAGCTAAGGGGTTTGAAGAACCTCCTCTCCATCCAGCTCCCTTGCAGCTACCAGTGCATAATGTTCAGCTCCTTTGTGACGTCACCACATGCATAAGTGGTGATGTCACCGGCACACCTAGGCCACCAATGATCCATGGCCTGTAGTGCTTGGGATTGCCAAAAACAGCATTTGATCAGCCACAGGAAGTGATAAATACACAAGGACAAAAGTGTGTGTGTTTTTTCCTAAACTCTATCGTAAAAAGAAGAGGGGGTTTTCCTTATATAAATTAGGGCCTTTTTGTATATTTATATAACTTTAATTTGCAGGGGCTCCCATGAGGCTCTACTAGACGTGTAAATTTGGAGGTTTCCGATACCTCTGAATGTTAAAAAGGCGCCCCATCATGGTATTCGGCTATTTTCAAAGCTGAATTTATTCTTGTGAAATAGTAACACAAATCCAGATTTTAGTGGGTTGCTGTTTCATAAGTATAAATAAATCTCTGAAAAAGCCGGAACCTCCAAATGCACACTTCTAGTCTCTACTCAAACAAATGCATGTGTATTCATGCCAGGTGATCACCTGCCTATTAAAACTATTATAGGGGATTTATTTTAAAGTGGGGGTTTTGGGCTTTAAAACAAGGGGACATGGGGGTCCCTAGGCCTTTATTATTAATGTCATAATGTCTATTTCCCTAAGACAAACACTATTTGAAAGAACAAGCAGTTACATTTCAAACAGTGGGTACTAGATATTGATGGTTTCTAGGACTTAAGGGAGCTGAGAAAGGGTTTATATACTTACCATCCAGGTCCCCTCCAGCTACCTGCACTTCAGGGGATTTCTGGACTTGGTGATGTCAATGGCATCTTCAGACCCCCCAGCGATGCAGGGACACTTAGCCACCTCGAAGTGCCCAGTAAATGCACAGAAGGCTGAGATTATTTCTAAAAGCAGACTCCAACGGAGAATGCCACATGGTTATCATCCATATGGAAAGCATCTCGTACATGTCCACCACATGTAGTCATGCACATTAAAGGCTAAATCAGCAAATCAGGATGCTAGTCACAAAACTCACAGTCTTGTTATTTCCCTCCTTATTGTAAGGAAGTTTAGTATGAAATCTCGTGAGATTTCAGTGAAATCTTATGAGATCACATTAAAGCAAAAGTGTGACATCAACACTGATAAAGCTGGTTGGCTATTTGTTTGTTTTTTTGGTTGAGGTTACATTCAGCTGACAGTAACTAAAGATTAACCATTTAAAGTGCACTTATTTTGCTGAACAGAAAACATTATGAGGTTAATGCTTTTTTTAATTATTTTTTTTTTACATAGAGATGTTCAGGTGATATTTTCTAGTCAGCTTTTAACAGTTATGCTGCATCACTTTCAAGGGATTTAGCATATGAGTATTATTTCCCTTTACGCAACGTTTCTCTTAGTAACCCCTATAATAATAAAAATATCTAGCAAATTATAGTACTAAATGTGAAGCAAATCAATGCATAATTAAAACTGTAAATTACATTTTATAGGTTGAACACATTTTTATAGATTCACAAAACTCTTCCTGTGAATTAATAACTCACAATGTTTGAATTCACTGGTACATAAAAAAGTAATATATTTTGCAATCTACAGTAAATGGGAAACTGAAAATAACAGTCTCAGAGAAGAGAACTCTGAAGATTAACATTTTATGAATCAATGAGCATCAATGTCTGCAGCTGTCATTAATGTTTTGTTTTATAAGCCATTACATTCCTAAATCATACGACATCAAAACCAATTAGCATCTAATTGCATTCACTGTATGACAGATGTTTTCCGTATTTCTGGCCATTTCAATGTATCAAATCATTTGGAGCTAATATATATTTATGATTATAGTGTTGCACAATATTGATAAATATTTTCAGTCACACATTTAATAAAAATTAGAAAAAAATACTCTCAAAATAAATTGAGAAGGACATAAACCCCAATTATATTTTTTTTCTTTTATGGTTCAGGTTTTTTAAACAACTTATTTACTTCTAATATCAAATATGCTTCACTTTTTTATTATTCTTTATTAAAGAACAGTAATGCACTACTGGGGGGTAGCTGAACACATTATGTGAGCCAATGAAAAAAGGTTAATATGTGCAGCCACCAATCAGCAGCTCTCTTTCAGTAGTGCATTGCTGCTCCTGAGCATACCTAGGCATGCTTTAAAACAAAGGATACCAAGAGAACAAATCAAATTAGATAATAGAAGTACAATTGAAAGTTTTGTTTTTTTTAAATTGTTTGCTCTGCCTGAATCATAAAGAAAAAAATGGTTTCATGTCCCTTTAAAGGGATATAAATAATTCTTAGCATTGTGTAAAATTGTGCTTTGTCTCCCTAATAAGGTTGCCAGCTTTTCCTCCACAAACATACTGGACAACCTGAAGGTTGACTAGGCATGGGTGATAGGAGGGGTCAAAGCCAAATCACTACCTTAGGTCCCTGTTTGACACCAACCTGTATCTTGTTCCTGGCTAAGCAGTCATTTTTTCTGGTCAGCTGCTAGTACTTGCACATAAATATTTTTTCCTCTTCGGCTACCAGTAACACATATGCACTGACAGAAGCACACATAGGGCTATACTACAAGTCTAGCTAACCTGTTTTTGCAAAATTGCGACTTCATGAGTGCACCTGTAATTTTCCTTACATTACAAGCTGTGCACAAATGTGATCGCGCCATATCGATTGCGGTTTGCGCTTTGGTTAACATTGCTTCTGAAAAACTGGTGTTAACCAAAGCATAAACCTAAAAAGTTGCAGAAATCACATAAAAAATAAATTGGACAGTACAGTAACACTCATATTAACCAGGCTGATTCGAATTATGCAATATTTTAATTTGAATCTCTACAGTTGTAATAGTCTTTCTAATGCTCTCTTTAAATATTTGAATTATGCCATATGCACTATTCAAATTTGAGAAATTAGAATCTATATATTTTTAATAGTATTCAAGCTTGAGAAAGAGGCAAGTAGCCTTGAAATGTTGCTCCTATTTAAGGTGTTTTCCTGTTGCTAAGAGTGCTACCTTCATCTTTTTGTCCTATTTGATTCCTTCAGATCTTGGTTGGGGGTCTGTGAAGGTTTGAGCACCTATTTCCTGCAAATCCTGCAGTGTTACATATGGAGGGGATGACCCAGGAGTGCTGATCCTAACATCAACTTTATCTATGCTTTCTTTAAATGTAATATTTAATTTGAATTTTTCTAATAATTTGATTCGAATTATGCAATATTCAAATTCGAATATTCAAATCTATATATTTGTAATAGTGTTTCTAATGCTCTCTTTAAATGTAATTTTTGAATTATGCAATATTCAAATTTGAAAAATTTGAATCTATATATTTGTATTAGCATTTCTAATGCTCTCTTTAAATGTAATATTTGAATTATGCAATATTCAAAACAGAAACATTTGAATTGATATATTTGTATCTATTTATGTATCAATTTACTAAAATCCCTACCACATTAACTATTGAACTTTTGAATAGTTTTAGTTAAATAGAATATTACATTCAAAATTTTGAATGTGGATATTCGATTTTCTTGTGAACATTCGAAAACAAAAGTAACATTCAATTACCGAATTTCAATGGATTTTCATTCTTATCATCATTCAATTGTCCAAAACGAATGTCTACAGGACTATTCATTCTACCAAATGAATTACACTTTCAGCACATTTACCCATACCTAGTATATATGTTTGAATATACATATATACACATTAAAATATATGTATACATTTGTATACATATATTTATATATATAGGAAAAAAGAGGTATGAGTTGGAAATCGTATGTTGTGCATTTTAACTTTATTATTAAATGGTATCACACTATGCTCTGTTTTTCTGTTTTTTTTCCATTTATATGGTTACCGGAGCTGAGAGTCTTCTGCCCATACATTAAGCATTGGACCTTGGAGTATCCACACGGAGCTTGGTTATAATTTCTGTGACAAGATTCAGCATATGACCAGAGATCTACTACATACCTGATCCATACTACAGGAGGCGCCTAGCCCATTTGTGAATTCTGCTACATCCTTACCTCATTTGATTGAGGGTTTTAGAAGTAAGTGCACATCTAATAGGGGAAACAGCGATGAAGAACTGATGATTTTGTGCATTGTCTATACACATATATATGTGGAATCTCATATATATATATTTATTCTGACTTTTATACATCTGGAACTGTGACACTTACTTGTTTTATTATCTATTTTATTTATTTTAAATATTTTTATTTATTTTTACTTTGTAATCTGTGATATTGAATCTGTTTTCCTTATACCATAGTGCTTTGAGTTACATTGTTGGGGGAATACTCCTCTCCTTTCTGGCACTTTTGTGATACAATATCCAATATTATATTTATGTGTATATACTAGCTGATTACTTGCGCCATCTCATATTCTTTGTTTTATATATATATATATATATATATATATATATATATATGTCAGTGACGTGCAGTCATAGGAGGCAGGTGAGGCACTGCCGCACCTGCCATTTGGGGCATTTTTTATTTAAAAATCAATTTAAAAAAAAAATAATTTAAAATATATTTTCCTTTTTTTTTCTATTTTTTTCCGCTATATTGCGCAATAGAGAGGCACAGGGGTTGACTTGTAGCATGCTTTGCTATCTGTAGCCAATCAGCTGCGCCACCCGGTGGTGGTTTGTTCTGCAGCGCAGCTAAAAACTTAATATAGGAGGCATCGCTAATGCAGCCTCTTAGCCAATGAGCGCCGGTCATGTATGTTCTCCTGGTGATTGACAGCACCAGGAGAACATGACCGGCGTTCTTTGACTCCCTGCGCAGTGTGCATGCGCAAACCAACGATCCCGCCACAGTGCACCACCAGAGAGGGAAGAAGAGCAGAAGAGCCTGTTTTTTCGCAGCGGAGGACAGCTGCTGCCTACTACTGTCACTTGACTCTTCTACAGTACAGGTAAGTGACACTGACATAGCCCATCATGCGACTCACAGTTCACACACACATCTCAACTTTAAACTTAGGAAGGGAGGGCAGGGGCGGACTTAGATGTTGCGGGACTGAGGCTTTATTTTTACTAAAAATAAAGCCTCAGGCCTGCAACACCTATAAGTCTGCCCTTGCCCTCCCTGCCTAAATTTAAAGTAAGGATGTGTGTGTGAACTGAGAGTCGCATGATGGGCTATGTTTTTTCCCCACCTTTAGCCCTGCTGCGGGCTAGCAGTGCACCGAGCCTGGCCAGTGAGTCAGACTACTTAAAAGAGTTTGCTTGCTTTGGCAAAAGTAAACTTTCTGTTGGTTTTGGCAAAATAAAAAAGTTATTAAGCTCAAACAAATTACCTATTTTGGAAAGCTAAACATTTATTCCAGCAGAAAAAGTGAAAATGTTGGGTCAGAATTATTGTATAAGGTGTTAAATCATATTTACAAAGGGGTTTTCTATCTATGTTTTTGTTGTGGAATGGGTAAAAAATGACTAATTTGGCTGAAATGTGGCAGTCTATCTATACATAATTATACACAAACACAGAATAGTTCAAATATTCAGGTATATATATATGACAGCAAAACACCAATTTTTCAGTTACTCAAAGCTCATAAAGGTTGCATTAAACATCATAGTTATCAAATTTGCAGTTTACTTTTGATTTACTATATTACAGAAACTGCAATATACAGTATTAAATAAAATGTATTCCCTCCCTGGTAGTCTAGTGGGGGAGCATTTGGTCTGCACCTCTTCTGATGCAGACCATACAAATTGATCCCCTCCTTGTTCCAGCTCTGTGTGAAAGAGTGCAGCATGCACTGACTCACATCACTGAGAGCCAGCCAGAGGTGCAGACTAAATGCTCCCCCCTCTAGACTACCAGGGAGGGAATGCTTTTTATTTAATATATTGCAGGTTCTGCAATACATTAAATTAAAAGTATACTGCACATTTTATATTAATTTTATATGTATGTTTGTTATTTTTTTTATTAATTTTGAAGACCTAGAGCTTTAAAGATCTGTGATTTTTTAATGCAACCTATATAAGCTTTGAAATACTCAACTCTATAGAGTAACTGACAAATTGCTGTGTTGCTGTCATGAATATATTTATACCTGAATAATTGAACTATTCTGTATGAGTGTTGTGTATAACAACTGCCACATGTCAGCCAAATAAGTAATTTTCACCCATTCCAAAGATATAAGCCACAACAAAAACATAGAGAGAAAACCCCTTTGTGAATATGACTTAACATCTCATGCAATAATTGTGACCCAAAGTTTCATTTTTGCTGGAATAAATGTTCAGCTTCCCAAAATAGGTAATTTGTTTGAGCTTGATAACTTTTTTTTTTTTTGTATTTTGACAAAACCAGCAAAAAGCTTACTTTTGCCAAAGCAAGCAAACTCTTTTAAGTAATTAGATGACTTGGAGGAAGTGGACAAGCTTTTGTTTTGGGTTGTATCATATATCTTGTTTTATCTATGGTTAAAATTAAAGACTTGGTATTCCCTTATGTTTTTTATTTATTTTTTGTAAATTGGACTATTTACACCTGGCATAATTTTTAAGTGACTGCATTTTCATGTGTCAGATCAGCATTTTTTTAGGTTAATTTGTGGAGTGACTGTTTCAGTTTAGTAAGGATAGATTTATCCAAACACAACTTTCAAGCAAAAATATCAAGCTTGGAACATTTTAAATATTGATGAGATGGAGAACCCTCTCAGGTATTTACCTCCAACCAATGGGAGTGTTTGGCAGTTTCAGCACAAAAATATGGCTTTAGGTTATTTAAATAATTTCAAACTAAACATATTGATATGGATGCACCCTATATGGAGCACTGAGTGTATTTAGCAATATAATATCATGGACACACATATATATATCTATATGTGTGTGTATGTGTTTCTTGGGTGTATTAAAGCCAGAGCCTCACCAGTCTTTGACCTCACTGCACGTCACTGATATATGTATTGTTGCGATTAGGGTTACACAAGCTGTTGTTGTGTGGCTGTATGAATTAAAACGTGTATCAAAACAATGAACCAAAGCAAACAAGGAAATCAACTAAAGAATGGCTGAAAAAGAAGATTTGTGTTTTGGTCAAGTAACAGTCCTGACCATATTGCCGCTTTCAAAACGGGAAACATAGGAAAAATACATATGCCAGGGTTCTTATAATAGAACATTATTCCAAACATGTCTTTAAACAGTCCTGAGATATGTATTTTTGATGTGTCCCTTTTTAAAGCGGCAATATGGTCACCCTATCATCTTCAATGTTGTGCATGATCTATAAGCAGCTACATGAAACGTTTGGAGGAGGTTATTGTTGCTAAAGGAGGATCTACAAGTCACTAAAATCAAGGCTTCACTTACTCTGTAAAGGCTGCACTAATTACTCATTATCTTCAGTAACTGAACTGTTTGTTGGTTCAGTCAGATCGTGTTTGAGATCACATTATATGAGTAATCAATGCAGAAATCCAAGTAATTAAAAGGGTTCACAAACTAGCATCTTGTCGTCCCAGCATAGCAGTGAGAGGGCCGCATCCACTGACTGTATTGCTTGTACAGCTGTGGCTCATTTCAAATGCTGTCAAATAGAAAGACTATTACAGTAGCTAGTGATACATTTTTATTGGACTAGTTTCCTCTCCAGCTCTGATTCTCCAATAAAAATGTATCACTACTTACAGCAATACTCTTCTTATTTTGGCATTTATATATGACTAGGATGATAGACTAACATGGCTGCTCCAATCAACATTCAATTATAAACAAATTATTTATTTAATTATTCAGATAGAGTATGCAATTTTAAGCAACTTTCTAATTTACCCTGGCCCTACTATCAATTTTTCTTTGTTCTCTTGCTATCTTTAAATAAAAAGCAGGAATTTAAAGCTAAGGAGCTAGCCCAGTTTAGGTTCAGCACCCTGGATAGCGCTTGCTTATTAGTGACTATATTTAGCAAACCAATAAGCAAGCACAACCCAGGTTCTCAACAAAAATGGGCCTGCTCTATTGCATTAAACATATGCTGTTTGTAACATGCTAGAGTGACTAAGGGCCTGATTCTAAAGAGGTCTCTGGGCTGATGAGATTCTGTAAGAATGCTCACAAATGTTTCTATTTCACTTGTGAAGTTATAAAAGCTACTTTTAACTCTGAAAACAGGGTGTCTCGCTTAGGGGCATATATAGTATATTTTCATATGGGAAGGAGATGCATACATTACAAAAGTGCAAAATGAAAATTGTAATTTAAAAATAATGCAAAACGAATGATTGAACCATTCACACAAAAATATGCAGGGAAAATGTGCAAAGAAAACTGGGACCAGGTTCATTAAAACTAACATTGGGGCTGTATATAAGAATTCCTTAAGAAGTGCATTGCACATTTTTTATTTTTTTATTTTTTTTACAATGCTTCATATTTGAATGAATTCCAGAATATTAGCAAACCCCAGGACAATACAGGGTCTGCTTACCCAACTACTTCAATCAAAAAAAAAAAAAAATTGTTATAAGTCTCTCAAAGGATCTATTCAATACAGTTTTTTTCCCGTTTCAAGAAGACATATTTGTTGGTACTATAATCTTTTTTAACATTCAAGTTCTAGCACATTCTCAATTTACTTGTTATTAAACCAGATAATGTTATCCTATATAATAAAAGGCCAAGTGTGTTTGTCTGAAACTGTCATGCGCAGTAGAGACTGTGAACAAGGACTAACACACCTTGCCTTCCAACTGACCTCCTGGTGTTGTGTGGTGGAGTGGGCGTGGCTGGGCGTGTGCGGAGTGGGTGTGGCCGGATGGGTGTGACGTGTGTGGGGCCGGGCGGGGCTGGGCATGACAAGGGTGGGGCTGGGTGTGATGCGGGCGGGGCCAGGTGCCGGGAGACAGAGAGCTCTAAAGAGGGGGTATAGAGAGAGCAGAAGAGGGGAGATAGAGAGAGGGAGAGAGAGAGACAGCAAAAGAGAGTGGGGGAGAGAGACAACAAAAGAGAGGGGGAGAGAGACAGCAAAAGAGAGGGGGGAGAGAGACAGAAAAAGAGAGGCGGAGAGAGACAGCAAAATAAAGGGGGGAGAGAGCACAAAAGAGAGGGGGAGAGAGACAGCAAAAGAGAGGGGGGAGAAAGACAGCAAAAGAGAGGAGGGAGAGAGACAGCAAAAGAGAGGGGGGAGAGAGACAGCAAAAGAGAGGGGGAGAGAGACAGCAAAAGAGAGAGGGGAGAGAGACAGCAAAAAAGAGGGGGAGAGAGACAGCAAAAGAGAGGGGGAGAGAGACAAAAGAGAGGGGGGAGAGAGCACAAAAGAGAGGGGGAAGAGAGCGCAAAGGAGAGGGGAGAGAGACAGCAAAAGAGAGGGGGAGAGAGACAGCAAAAGAGAGCGGGAGAGAGACAGCAAAAGAGAGGGGGAGAGAGACAGAAAAAGAGAGGCGGAGAGGGACAGCAAAAGAAAGGGGGGAGAGAGCACAAAAGAGAGGGGGAGAGAGACAGCAAAAGAGAGGGGGAGAAAGACAGCAAAAGAGATGAGGGAGAGAGACAGCAAAAGAGAGGGGGATAGAGACAGCAAAAGAGAGGGGGAGAGAGACAGCAAAAGTGAGAGGGGAGAGAGACAGCAAAAAAGAGGGGGGAGAGAGACAGCAAAAGAGAGGGGGAGAGAGACAGCAAAAGAGAGGGGGAGAGAGCACAAAAGAGAGGGGGAAGAGAGCGCAAAGGAGAGGGGAGAGAGACAGCAAAAAAGAGGGGGAGAGAGACAGCAAAAGAGAGGGGGAGAGAGACAGCAAAAGAGAGGGGGGAGAGAGACAACAAAAGAGAGGGGGGAGAGAGCACAAAAGAGAGGGGGAGAGAGCACAAAAAAGAGTGGGGAGAGAGCACAAAAGTGAGGGGGGAGAGTGTGCAAAAGAGAGGGGGGAGAGTGCCCAAAAGAGAGGGGGGAGAGTGCGCAAAAGAAAGGGGGGAGAGAGCGCAAAAGAGAGGGGGAAGAAAGACAGCAAAAGAGAGGAGGGAGAGAGACAGCAAAAGAGAGGGGGGAGAGAGACAGCAAAAGAGAGGGGGAGAGAGACAGCAAAAGAGAGGGGGGGAGAGAGACAGCAAAAGAGAGGGGGGAGAGAGACAGCAAAATAGAGGGGGGAGAGAGATAGCAAAAGAGAGGGGGGAGAGAGACAGCAAAAGAGAGGGGGGGAGACAGCAAAAGAAAGGGGGAGAGAGAAAGCAAAAGAGAGGGGGGAGAGAACAAAAGAGAGGGGGAGAGGGAGACAGCAAAAGAGAGGGAGAGAGAGATAGCAAAATAGAGGAGGGAGAGAGCACAAAAGAGAGGGGGGAGAGAGCACAAAAGAGAGGGGGGAGAGAGCACAAAAGAGAGAGGGGAGAGTGCACAAAAGAGAGGGAGGAGAGTACACAAAAGAGAGGGGGGAGGGTGCACAAAAGAGAGGGGGAGAGAGCACAAAAGAGAGGGGGGAGACAGCACAAAAAAAGGGGAAGGAGAGCAAAAGAGAGGGAGAGAGAGCACAAAAGAGAGGGGGGAGAGAGCGCAAAAGAGAGGGGAGAGAGCGCAAAAGAGAGGAAGGGAGAGAGCACAAAAGAGAGGGGGTTAGAGAGAGAGCGCAAGGGGTGGGACCGCTGTACTGCAAAAAATGGCCCGTGTACACAGGCTTTAGGACTAGTTGTTAATAAAGAGTTTAAACTAAAGTCCAAACTGTACAACTACAGCAAAATAGAGGGGGGAGAGAGACAGCAAAAGAGAGGGGAGAGAGACAGCAAAAGAGAGAGGGGAGAGAGACAGCAAAAAAGAGGGGGAGAGAGACAGCAAAAGAGAGGGGGAGGGAGACAGCAAAAGAGAGGGGGGAGAGAGAGCACAAAAGAGAGGGGGAAGAGAGTGCAAAGAAGAGGGGGGAGAGTGCGCAAAAGAGAGGGGGTAGAGTGCGCAAAAGAGAGGGGGAGAGTGCGCAAAAGAGAGGGGGAGAGAGCACAAAAGAGAGGGGGGAGAGAGACAGCAAAAGAGAGGGGGGATAGAGACAGCAAAAGAGAGGGGGGAGAGAGACAGCAAAAGAGAGGGGGGATAAAGACAGCAAAAGAGAGGAGGGAGAGAGACAGCAAAAAAGAGGGGGGAGAGATACAGCAAAAGAGAGGGGGAGAAAGACAGCAAAAGAGAGGGGGAGAGAGCACAAAAGAGAGTGGGAGAGAGCACAAAAGAGAGGGGGAGAGAGCACAAAAGAGAGGGGGGAGAGTGCACAAAAGTGAGGGGGGAGAGTGCACAAAAGAGAGGTGGGAGAGTGCCCAAAAGAGAGGGGGGAGAGTGCGCAAAAGAAAGGGGGGAGAGAGTGCAAAAGAGAGGGGGAAGAAAGACAGCAAAAGAGAGGAGGGAGAGAGACAGCAAAAGAGAGGGGGGAGAGAGACAGCAAAAGAGAGGGGGAGAGAGACAGCAAAAGAGAGGGGGGAGAGAGACAGCAAGAGAGAGGGGGGGAGAGACAGCAAAATAGAGGGGGGAGAGAGATAGCAAAAGAGAGGGGGGAGAGAGACAGCAAAAGAGAGGGAGGGGAGAGCAAAATAAAGGGGGAGAGAGACAGCAAAAGAGAGGGGGGAGAGAGACAGCAAAAGAGAGGGGGGAGAGATACAGCAAAAGAGAGGGGGAGAAAGACAGCAAAAGAGAGGAGGGAGAGACAGCATAAGAGAGGAGGGAGAGACAGCAAAAGAGAGGGGGGAGACAGCAAAAGAAAGGGGGAGAGAGACAGCAAAAGAGAGGGGGGAGAGAGACAGCAAAAGAGAGGGGGGAGAGATACAGCAAAAGAGAGGGGGAGAAAGACAGCAAAAGAGAGGGGGAGAGAGACAGCAAAAGAGAGGGGTAGAGAGCACAAAAGAGAGGGGGAAAGAGCACAAAAGAGATGGGGGAGAGAGCACAAAAGAGAGAGGGGAGAGTGCACAAAAGAGAGGGGGGAGAGTGCACAAAAGAGAGGGGGGAGAGTGCACAAAAGAGAGGGGGAGAATGCACAAAAGAGAGGGGGAGAGTGCGCAAAAAGAGAGGGGGGAGAGAGCACAAAAGAGAGGGGGGGGAGAGCGCAAAAGAGAAGGGGAGGGAGCGCAAAAGAGAGGGAGAGAGAGCACAAAAGAGAGGGGGGGAGAGAGTGCAAAAGAGAGGAAGGGAGAGAGCACAAAAGAGAGTGGGTTAGAGAGAGAGCAAGGGGTGGGACCGCTGTACTGCAAAAAAGTGTGCAAAAGAGAGGGGGAGAGAGCACAAAAGAGAGGGGGGATAGAGACAGCAAAAGAGAGGGGGGATAGAGACAGCAAAAGAGAGGGGGAGAGAGACAGCAAAAGAGAGGGGGGATAAAGACAGCAAAAGAGAGGAGGGAGAGAGACAGCAAAAAAGAGGGGGGAGAGATACAGCAAAAGAGAGGGGGAGAAAGACAGCAAAAGAGAGGGGGAGAGAGCACAAAAGAGAGGGGGAGAGAGAGCACCAAAGAGAGGGGGGAGAGTGCCCAAAAGTGAGGGGGGAGAGTGCACAAAAGAGAGGGGGGAGAGTGCCCAAAAGAGAGGGGGGAGAGTGCGCAAAAGAAAGGGGGGAGAGAGCGCAAAAGAGAGGGGGAAGAAAGACAGCAAAAGAGAGGAGGGAGAGAGACAGCAAAAGAGAGGGGGAGAGAGACAGCAAAAGAGAGGGGGGGAGAGAGACAGCAAGAGAGAGGGGGGAGAGACAGCAAAATAGAGGGGGGGGAGAGATAGCAAAAGAGAGGGGGGAGAGAGACAGCAAAAGAGAGGGAGGGGACAGCAAAATAAAGGGGGAGAGAGACAGCAAAAGAGAGGGGGGAGAGAGACAGCAAAAGAGAGGGGGGAGAGATACAGCAAAAGAGAGGGGGAGAAAGACAGCAAAAGAGAGGAGGGAGAGACAGCAAAAGAGAGGGGGGGAGAAAGCAAAAGAAAGGGGGAGAGAGACAGCAAAAGAGAGGGGTGAGAGATACAGCAAAAGATAGGGGGAGAAAGACAGCAAAAGAGAGGGGGAGAGAGACAGCAAAAGAGAGGGGTAGAGAGCACAAAAGAGAGGGGGAAAGAGCACAAAAGAGATGGGGAGAGAGCACAAAAGAGAGAGGGGAGAGTGCACAAAAGAGAGGGGGGAGAGTGCACAAAAGAGAGGGGGAGAGTGCACAAAAGAGAGGGGGAGAATGCACAAAAGAGAGGGGGAGAGTGCGCAAAAAGAGAGGGGGGAGAGAGCACAAAAGAGAGGGGGGAGAGCGCAAAAGAGAGGGGGAGGGAGCGCAAAAGAGAGGGAGAGAGAGCACAAAAGAGAGGGGGGAGAGAGCGCAAAAGAGAGGAAGGGAGAGAGCACAAAAGAGAGGGGGTTAGAGAGAGAGCAAGGGGTGGGACCGCTGTACTGCAAAAAATGGCCCGTGTACACAAGCTTTAGGACTAGTTGTTAATAAAGAGTTTAAACTAAAGTCCAAACTGTACAACTATAAAATGTGTACACAAATTATATATTTGATCATCTAGATATTCATCTATGATGTTAATAAAGTGTATAGAGATTTAAATATGCAGCTTATAATCTTGTCCCAAATGATATGAAAGTATTAATTGCACATCATAAAGGAATATTGTTAGTAAAGTGAAAGAACCTGCATTCAAGTCATCATCTATATTGGATTAATTATTTGTTGTTAGAATTTTTGTTTTGGCTGCAGTTTATCTGTAAATCCTGGTGAAAACCTTCTTGAAGAGCTTCTGATGTGTTTGTTTCATTTGAGAATATTTCCATGATTTTAACAACATGTTTTTGTTATATTGTTTTCAAATTCAATAATTTTTTTATAGTTCAGTTGGTGGTACTTTAATGGAAATATCTTTGAAACTGAACACACATGCTGTTATACTATGCCCTTCATTAGTGAAATTAATACATATTGTGACATAGCAACTCAAATATTGGCCACTTTTTTCTGTCCCTATTCACATCTGTAAATTGCTAATTTATATTTCTCAGGCTCAGCTCTCTTCCTTGCCAACTACAATCACAGTGACTATACTGTCATCTTCTCATATGTGCGCTCCAGCGGGGTGTATGTGTCCGTGCCATAGAAAAGTACAGATGTGGATGAGCACAAGAGGCACCAATGAATAGTTTTAACAAACTTATAAAATTTATTAAAAATACTTTTATGTTCTTGTTTGCAGAGTTTTTTTTCATACACAGTATTTATATATGATTATCTTCACAGCTGTGTATTCATTTTGCCCTGTCTTATGGTACTTTACTAGTTGTAATTCTTCTAAGTGCTCTAAGTGCTCCGAACATGAAAACAAACACATGAAAGAAGAACCTATTGCAAAGCAGTTAAAACAATTACAACCGAAACACAACTTTGTAAAAGTGCAGAATATTTTCGTGTCATTTTTGTTATCGAAGAGATGTCCTAAAGACTGATAAGGTTGCCTTGATTGGTTTTTTTTTTTTTTGTTTATTCATTAAAAAAAGTTCACATTTTGTTTTGTGTATATTTTAGAGAGGACTGTTTAATTTGGGGTATATTTATTATGTTATGCCAGTAATCGTTAAAGTAGAGCTCATTCTATGCAATTATAAGGTAAATAGTTACAAGGTAATCTAAATGTACAAATTTAGAACTGCGCTTGAAGCCTACAGATACAGGTGATATTCTCCAAAAAACACCTTAACAGAATCTTTTTTCAACATTACTATGAACTACAGGGAATGAATTATCAGCATTAAATATCTTATCAATTAATTGTATTTTATTGATCAATTTTATTAATTAAATATACACTTTTTATATATTTTTTTTAATAATTTAAGCCATCAAGTTTATAGTTTAGCTGTTTATCCAGCGCCACACATTACATAGTTATGGTAAAAGAAAGAGGAAATCTAAGAACATTTCTATGGGTTCTGTTTCCGCCAAGACTGATTTTGTTAGTCTTTCTCAGTTATCTAGCGAGGATCATTCCTCTGCAGCTTCTGAGGGGGAGATGTCTGATTTGTAATCTGTGGTTCCTAGTTGAGTAGATTCTGAAGTGGTTCATTTTAGATTTAAACTGGAGCATCTCTGTTTACTTTTGAAGAAGGTGTTAGCTATGTTGGATGACTCTGAATCAATTGCAGAGGCCCCTAAAAGGCTAATAAACTGGAGAGTTTTGATGTCAAACCTAAATCTGTGGAGGTTTTTTTGTTCCAGATCGCATGTCTGACTTTATATTTTAGGAATGGGAGAAGAAGGGTGTTTCTTTTAACCTATCTCCTGTGTTTAAAAAGATGTTTCCTGTGGCTGATTCAGTGTGAGGTCTGTGGCACACTGTTCCTAGAGTAGAGGGCGCTATATCTACCTTAGCCAAGAGAATACAGAGCAAGATCAAGAGATCCTCAAGTAGCTCTGGTAGTTGCCCGGGCAGTGTCATGGGATTTCGGTCTAATTTATCTGTTTCCTCCGGTTGCCCTCCTTCCTTGGGTGATAGCTCGTATCAAACAGGAGTAGGCTTCGGTGATTCTAATAGCTCCAGCGTAGCCTTGCAGAACTTGGTTTGCGGACCTAGTGAAGATGTCGTTATTTCCCCCGAGGAAATTGACTCTGAGGAGGGATCTTCTACTTCAGGGTTACTTCCTCCATCTAAACTTAGTCTCTCTGAAGCTGACTGTTTGGAGATTTAAACGCTTAGTCTTATCCAAACAAGGTTTTCTGTGATGGTTATTGAGACTATGATTCAGGCTTGTAAGCCTGTTACTTGCAAGATTTATTATAAAGTATGGCGTAAATACCTTCATTGGCGCGGATCTAGGGTTTTTTTCTTGGAGTCAGGTGAGAATTCCCCATATTCCTTTTTTCTTCAGGAGGGCCTGGATAAGGGTTTATCAGTCAGAACACTAAGGGGTCAGATTTCGGCTCTGTCGATTCTTCTGCAGAATATCTGGCGATTTTGCCAGATGTTCAATCTTTTGTCCATGTTTTGGTTAGAATCAGTCTTGTGTTTAGTTCAATTGTTCCTGCTTGGAGTCTTAATCTAGTTCTTAAGGTTCTGCAGCAGGCTCCATTTGAGCCTATGCATTCTGTTGATATTGTCCTGCAAGGTTTCTGTTGTTAATTTCCTCTGCTCGTAGAGTTTCGGAACTTTCGTCTCTACAGTATGATTCTCCTTATCTTATTCTTTATGCGGATAAGGCGGTTTTTCCAAATTTGATGTTTTTGCCTCAGCTGAGGTTTCTTTTGGGAGAAAAGTTTTTCAAGCAATGGTGCCTTCTGTTTAGGTTCCCCTGTCTTGTGTATCCCTCCCTTCCATTCTGTGGACTCTAGCTTTAGTATTGGTTCCCACTAGTAATTGAATGGATTTGTGGACTCTCCATGCCATTGGAAAGAAAACATAATTTATACTTACCTGATAAGTTATTTTCTTTCCTGGCATGGAGAGCCCAGTCTTATTTTAAGACAGCTTTTTATCATTTTCTAAACCTCAGGCGCCACTATACCTTTTTGTGTCTTCTCTTTCAATTATTCCTCAGCTGAATAACTGGGGATTGTGGGTAGTGGGAGGATACTTGAAGCTTTGCTGGGCTGTTCTTTTTCTCCACCTGGTAGCCAGGAGTTGAATTCCCACTAGTAATTGAATGGATTCGTGGACTCTCCATGCCAGGAAAGAAAATAATTTATCAAGTAAGTATAAATTATGTTTTTTTCTTTTATTATTGAAATAGAGCATAGATATTTTAAAAAAATGTACTTCAATTTTCAATTTCCTTCATTCTCTTGGTATTCTTTGTTGAAGGAGTAGAAATGCACAATTGGGATCAAGCTGAACCTATCATTAAGCCAATGATAAGTGGCATATATGTGCAGACACCAATCAGCAGCTAGTTCCCAGCTAATGAGCCTACCTAGATATGTTTTTCAACAAAAGATACAAAGAGAACCAAGCAAATTAGAAACAGAAGTAAATTGGAAAGTTGTTTTATACTGTATGCTCTACCAGAATCATGAAGGGGTTTGGGGTTTTACATCCCTTTAATTTTATTTTATATTTCATTGTGTTGATTTTGCTTTGCATGTGACTTACATGTCTTTCAATAAACATTTATAAAGGTTTGCATGATGTTTAGAGCTGGGTAGCCCCAGTGAATTTCAGAGGGGAGTTCTTTTGATGCATTAACATACAATACAAAAATATAGACTATAATGACTTTTTCAATATTTTATTGAAATTTTGTAGTCAAATTGTTGTCTTTACCATTAAACGAACATTCTTCTGTAAAAAATACAATCTTTAAGCAAATTCCTTTATTTTAAAGTATTTAACTACTTCAAAGAGGTTATTACATGGTCAAAGGTGCTCTCCTAGAACAACCTCTTTCTTACCGCGATGAGTATATGGCCAGTGGCTGGAGCATATACATGTATGCTTACTTCTTATTGGCTCAACAGATGTTTCCTCTACAATGGCACATTGTTGCAGGTGTTAAATACATAGTAAACATGTTTTACATAAAATTTGTTGATAAATACACAGTATATAAGAAAATAAGCATTGGCACTGCAAAAAGATCTGCATACATGATAAATTGTATACATCATATTAAACTGTTATTTTGCTAAAAGGAAATGCCACTAAAAAGAAACTGTCAAGATTGAGAGATCAATCACAATCTATAAAATGTGGCCTCTTTTTCATACCAAAAAGGCAATTTTCCACTTCAACACGACCACAATAGCATGCTTTCTACTGTTTCCTCTACCCATAAATGCCTTTGTGATTGACAGTGGGGTTTACAGTGCCTACATTATTGAACTCATGTTCACAAAGGAACAGCCCCATAAAGTAGACGCAAGCACTGTAAAAGGTGAACTTGTTTTGCACTAATGAAGGGGCATTCCCTATAAAAAGGTAGTCACAAAGGCACAATTCCATTTTGACATCTTCTTTGCAGATACAGTATTGCAGTGGAGCGGTGTCACGCTTTACACTCTCGGTATTGTTAAAATTCAATATAAGAAGATACCATTAGTCCATTTTAATAGAAACTCGTAGGCTTGTTCTTGTTTTCAGATGCAAATTAATATCTGTAATTATAAAAAAGAATACTTTTAAAATATTAAAAGAGGTAATATAGTCGTTGAGCAAACATGCACAGTATGCCCAGCATGCCTAGATACAAATGGCATTCACTTGGTGTAGCACTAGTGAGGATGGAATCGGATTACAAAAGGTTAATCTCACACATGTAAAGGAGTATTAGAAGAAGTTACGTATTTCAAAAGAACTTTACTGTAACATTAAGGAGGGGAGAGAGGGATATTGTATTGTATATGTCAGTTTCAGAAAACTTCCCAGTACTTATCCCAATAGAAAAAACTTAATACGCAAAAAGTCCAGATTTCTTCCTTCAAATCAGTCAAGTAGTTAAGGAAGCTGGAAAATTGCAGTGAAGTCTTAATGTACTCAGAAAGTTTTCGCACAAGTAAGTGTGTAATGCCCGCCCTCCAAATCATCTTACGCTGCTTAGTACATGCAGCCAATAGTTGTTATGTTAATTTACAAAAATACTGTAGAATGCAGAACCCTTTAAATGGACCACTATGATGCCAATGTTTTTTTTTTTTTTGGAGCTTATCTTTAATTTACTTTATTTTACATAGAGGCCTCTTCTAATTGTCGTGGGTTAAGTGTTTTTATAAAACACCTTATTATTATTATACATCTTTTTTTTTAAATGATAGTTCTGTACTGAAAAAATATTTTTTTTATAGATTTTGTGTCTGCAAGGCAAGCTGTAGGAGTTGTTGGTATCATAAAACCTCAAAACTGATTGTGAAAATAAACTGTTGCCTAAACTGTACTTAAAGGGACATTAAACACAATTTTTTTCTTTCATGATTCCGGTAGAGATGTCCATTTTAAACAACTTCCTAATTTAGTTCTGTTATCTAATTTGCTTCATTCTCTTGATATTCTTTCCTGAAAAGCATATCCATATAGGCTCAGTAGCTTCTGATTGGTGGCTGCACATAGATGTTTCATATGATTGGCTCATCCATAAGCATTGATATTTCTTTAACAAAGGATATCTAAATAATTAATCACATTAGATAATAGAAATACATTGGAATGCTGTTTAAAATTGTATTCACTGTCTGAATCATGAAATAAAAATGGTGGGTTTAATGTCCCTTTAATGCTTTGTCACTTACATTATCTGAGTCTCAAAACTAAGGATGTTCATCACTGAAGACGGGAACACCTTTCAGCGATAAATATTGGGTCCTCTATAACACTTCTGGTACAGCACATTTACAGATGAAATGACTAGCTTTAAATGGCAGCAATTGACAAGGTTTGCTGTCCTAGATGTGCAGGGGAAATAAATAGAATTTTGTAGCCGATTTACACTTAAGGACTTAAAGGGATTGAATTCAGAGTTTGATCTTAGTAATCACTGAGAGTAGTGGATAATACACAAAATAAATATGCAGGATATCAATTTCCCCATTGGTTTGGAAGTCGGTCTCTTATCCAGTCTTTATTATTTGAAAATAGTTTTGGCACAAATAGTTATTTTGATTGTACAAAGATCATATGCCTTTAAATAATTCTAGCATGTCAATTGTTTAACCAATAGCATAGCAGTAACTGTTTATAATTGATTGTGGAATGTTGTTCAAATAGCTGCAAATACTCGGCTAAATTACTTGTTGTGCTTTAGGGTAAAAAAAGCAGCGTTAACAGGTCCTAACGCTGCTATTACGAGTCTTGCAGGTTTAGGGGCCCCGCACACTTTTTTGGCCTTACCGCAAAAAGACTTACGTAAACTTCGTAAAGTCTTTTGTCTATGGGATTTCCATAGTGCTGGTATTACGAGTCTGTCCTGGGAGGCAAAAAAGTGAGCGGTACAGCCTCTACCTCCAAGATCCCTAAACCATTCTAAAGTCAGTAGTTATGAGTTTAACACTACAATGCCGTAGCATAAAACTCATAACTAAAGTGCTAAAAAGTACACTAAAACCCATAAACTACCTATTAACCACTAAACCGAGGCCCTCCCGCATCACAAATACTAAAATAAATTTTTTAACCCCTAATCTGCCACTCCGGACATCGCCGCCACTGTAATAAACATATTAACCCCTAAACCACCGCACTCCCGCCTCGCAAACACTAGTTAAATAATATTAACCCATAATCTGCTATCCCTAACATCGCCGCCACCTACCTACATTTATTAACCCCTAATCTGCTGTCCCCAACGTCGTCGCCACTATATTAAATGTATTAACCCCTAAATCTAAGTCTAACCCTAACCCTAACACCCCCTAACTTAAATATAATTTAAAATAAATCTAAATAAAATTCCTATCATTAACTACATTATTCCTATTTAAAACTAAATACTTACCTATAAAATAAACCCTAAGCTAGCTACAATATAACTAATAGTTACATTGTAGCTAGCTTAGGGTTTATTTTCATTTTGCAGGCAAGTTTGTATTTATTTTAACTAGGTTGAATAGTTATTAAATAGTTATTAACTATTTAATAACTACCTAGCTAAAATAAAGACAAAAGTACCTGTAAAATAAAACCTAACCTAAGTTACACTAACACGTAACACTACACTACAATTAAATAAATGACCAAAATTAAATACAATTAAATAAATTAAATACAATTAGCTAAATGTTATACAAAAAAACAAACACTACATTACAGAAAATAATAAACAAATTACAAGATATTTAAAACTAATTACGCCTAATCTAATAGCCCTATCAAAATAAAAAAGCCCCCCCCCCCCCAAAAAACAAAAAAAAAACCTAGCCTAAACTAAACTACCAATAGCCCTTAAAAGGGAGTTTTGTCTGGAGGACCACTTCGCCAGCTTCGTTGAGGACTTCGGCCCGGTTGGATGAAGACTTCTGCCGCTTCCTTGAGGATGGATGTCCGGTCTTCAGAACTGTAAGTGGATCTTCAGAGGGTTAGTGTTAGGTTTTTTTAAGGGAATATTGGGTGGGTTTTATTTTTAGGTTAGGGATTTGGGCCACAAAAGAGCTAACTGCCCTTTTAAGGGCAATGCCCATCCAAATGCCCTTTTCAGCGCAATGGGGAGCTTAGGTTTTTTTAGTTAGGTTTTTATTTGGGGGTTTGTTGTGTGGGTGGTGGATTTTACTGTTGGGGGGTGTTTGTATTTTTTTTTACAGGTTAAAGAGCTGATTTCTTTGGGACAATGCCCCGCAAAAGGCCCTTTTAAGGTCTATTGGTAGTTTAGGCTAGGTTTTTTTTTTTATTGGGGGGGGGTTATTTTGATAGGGCTATTAGATTAGGTGTAATTAGTTTAAATATCTTGTAATTTGTTTATTATTTTCTGTAATTTAGTGTTTGTTTGTTTTTGTACTTTAGCTAATTGTATTTATTTTATTTAATTGTATTTAATTTAGGTCATTTATTTAATTGTAGTGTAGTGTTAGGTGTTACTGTAACTTAGGTTAGGTTTTATTTTACAGGTAATTTTGTCTTTATTTTAGCTAGGTAGTTATTAAATAGTTAATAACTATTCTACCTAGTTAAATAAATACAAAGTTGCCTGTAAAATAAAAATAAAACCTTAGCTAGATACAATGGCCTCTATTTATGAAAAGTCTTGCAGACCTGATCCGACAGTGGGCATCAGGTCCGCAAGACCTCACTGAATGCTGAGAGCAATACGCTCACCGTATTCAACATTGCACCAGCAGCTCACAAGAGCTGCTGGTGCAACGCCACCCCCTGCTGACTCACGGCCAATCGTCCGCCAGCAGGGAGGTGTCAATCAACACGATCGTATTCGATCAGGTTGAATTCAGGTGATTCCTGTCCGCCTGTTCAGAGAAGGCGGACAGGGTTATGGAGCAGCGGTCTTTAGACCGCTGCTTCATAACTGCTGTTTCTCCATTTGGAGCTTGATAGATAGGCCCCAATGTAACTATTAGTTATATTGTAGCTAGCTTAGGGTTTATTTTATAGGTATTTAGTTTTAAATAGGAATAATGTAGTTAATGACAGAAATTTTATTTAGATTTATTTAAATTATATTTAAGTTAGGGGTGTTAGGGTTAGGGTTAGACTTAGGGGTTAATACATTTAATATAGTGGCGGCGACGTTGGGGATGGCAGATTAGGGGTTAATAAATGTAGGAAGGTGGTGGCGATGTTAGGGATAGCACATTATTATTATTATTATTATTATTATTATTATTCTTTATTTATGAAGCGCCAACATATTCCGCAGCGCTGTCCATGGATACAATTCATTTAAATGAAATAATAAATAAAACAATGCAAGACTTGTAAGAGACAGGACAAAATTTACAAACACATACAGGAGGGATTGAGGGCCCTATTACCGTGGGAAGTTACAATCTAGAAGTGTAGGAGGTTGAGAAACAGGAGGTGAGGACTGCAAGATTAAGAAATTGAGAAAGATTAGGGGTTAATATTATTTAACTAGTGTTTGCGAGGCGGGAGTGCGGCGGTTTAGGGGTTAATATGTTTATTATAGTGGCGGAGATGTCCGGAGCGGTAGATTAGGGGTTAAAAAATATAATGTAGGTGGCGACAATGTTGAGGGCGGCAGATTAGGGGTTAATAAGTGTAAGATTAGGGGTGTTTAGACTCGGGGTTCATGTTAGGGTGTTAGGTGTAAACATAAATTTTGTTTCCCCATAGGAATCAATGGGGCTGCGTTACTGAGTTTTACGCTGCTTTTTTGCAGGTGTTAGACTTTTTCTCAGCCGGCTCTCCCCATTGATGTCTATGGGGAAATCGTGCACGAGCACGTACGACCAGCTCACCGCTGACTTAAGCAGCGCTGGGATTGGAGTGCGGTATGGAGCACAATTTTGCTCAACGCTCACTTCTTGCCGTTTAACGCCGGGTTTGTAAAAACCCGTAATACCAGCGCTGTTGGTAAGTGAGCGGTGAGACAAAACTGCTCGTTAGCACCGCACAGCTCATAACGAAAAACTCGTAATCTGGCCGACTGTGTTTTGGTTTAGGGCATAAGCTACCCTTACTATACTAATTGTTTTATCAATATGTGAGCTCTTCACAATACATAAATGCTACATTTTATAAAAGCTCACTGTGTAGTTTGTAATAGTCGGTATCAGCCAATGCACATGAATAAGCAGTATCAGTTGTTTACAAAAGGTATCTAAAGTTATATTTAATTAACACTTAAAGTGACAGTCTACTCCAGAATCTTTATTGTTTAAAAAGATAGATAATCCCTTTATTACCTATTCCCCAGTTTTGCATAATCAACACAGTTATATTAATATTATTTTTACCTCTGTGATTACCTTGTATCTAAGCCTCTGCAGTCTGCCCCCTTATTTCAGTTCTTTTGACAGACTTGCTTTTTAGCCAATCAGTGCACTCACATAAGTATCTCCACGGGCATAAGCACAATGCTATCTATATGGCACACATGAACTAACACTCTCTAGCTGTGAAAAACTGTCAATGGATTCAGATAAGAGGGGGCCTTCAAGGGCTTAGAAATTAACATATAAGCCTACCTAGGTTTAGCGTTCGACTAAGAATACCAAGAGAACAAACCAAATTTGACAATAAAAGTAAGTTGGAAAGTTACATGCCCTATCTGAATCATGAAAGTTTAATTTTGCCTAGACTGTCCCCCTCAATGATTTTTTACATAATCTTCCTTTTTGTGCTAAAAAAGGAATATGCTAAAATTAAGCTTTTATATTGTGTAGTACATTTCACTCTTCAAATATACGAATGAGAGCTTTTTATTTTAATCGTGTTTTTATTCAGTATTATTAAAGAAGTAAAAACATCTCTATTGATTAAAACATACATCTTTTATATTATATCAGCATACAATATAATATACACCAGATACTTGTAGTTTAATAACTTTGCTTTAATAGAGGCGCTGCATTACATTTTAGCAGTCACAGGGTTAATGTGCAGAAATTGACAAATGTATTATTTGCCTTAGATGTGGCACTTGAGGTTTGTGATTCTGCGCCGCTATACAAAGCGTAATGGAAGGTCACGGAATTTAATTCAATGTGCTGAAAGGTTATACCTGTGTGATGGATCTATAATTCCAAAAGGAGTCTTTATCTGCACTGTAAAGTATACAATATAATCTGCGCATACCTTCCTATCTGATTTACCCATAATCCTAGACTTGTAATATATGTCTGTACATATAAATAAGTGCATTATTTCTGTGGAAACAAAACTAAAGCTGCATTGAGAATGATTTGGAATAATACATTTGTATTTTTATCTATGTAGACTTGGGTAGAATACTTGAATGCTACTCGCTAATTGTCGCTGCACAGAACTCTTAAATGAGAACAGTCAGGGGAATTCAAACAGTAATGTTAAATTGTTATTACTAAAAGAAATGTTGTTTTTGTTTCATTTAAATATGAGGTATAATAGCAAAAATGCAGGGGCTTGAAGATTTGAAAAAGAAAATTCTAACAATTCTGTAAATTTTCATTAATTTCATTAGCAAATTGCTTCATGCAACTTTTTGTAGGATTTTCATTCAAAAAGTTATCCCCACCCATGAAATAACATCATTTTTATGCATTGTAATACTTTAATAGAGACAGGATGTTTTGATTTATTTAACAAAGGGAGTCCAGGAACATTAATGGATGTTAGACTTGTAACTACCAAAACCAAGTACCATATGATACTGCCATGGTAATAAAAGCCTCAGCTGAGCTAAAGTAAACTATAGGAGCACAAGAACCTGATATAAATCCTGGTGTTAAATGATTTATACTTGAGACCAAATTACAATTTTGGTAGATTTCTACTTAAAAGCAGCCTGCAGCAAATATTTTCTATAGCGAGGGTGTGAGAACTGCATTTTAAAATAAAGGAAAAAAAGGCAGCACACATGGATCCGTATAAAAAGCGTAGCTTTATTCCATTGAAGAAACACACACACTGTATCCTATGATTAAGTGCCGCACTGCACGAAACACGTAAGGCCACGCCCCTTTCTTCCTCCGTGTTATGCTGTGTGTTTCTTCAATGGTAAAAAGCTATGCTATTTATACGGATCCGTGTGTGCTGTCTTTTTTCCTTTGTTCAAGTTTTGGGACACGCTCAGTCCCCTCTCCTTTGGTTGGCACCTCAATACTTCGACTTCAATTTACACCAGCAGTGCCATTTGTTCTCTGCTTGTGTACGGATTTCCCTGCTGATTCGCGGATGTGTTCCTGAGCCATGCTGCTTCTTCCCTTTGCATTTTAAAATACCCTGTGTACTCACTAGTGAACCTATAGGCATTAATGCATATTTAATGCAAATCAACATGTAGGCATCTACTTATCAAGCCGTCAACTTACTTGCATTCAACGGCTACAATACACTCGCCTAAGATCGCCTAACATCGCTGCCGCGGACCTGAATACCCTCTCCAAAGTTACCAAAAAAGCTGTCAAAAATCTGCGCACCAAGTACGGGGCAATGAGCAGCGGACTGTTGTTAACTAACATTCATCAATCTCGCTGCTCTTCAGCTTTTCCCCAGCTTTATTGGTACCCTGTTACTAAACACCTACACTATACTAACTGTTTACTCCCTATACCGCCGCTCCCGGAGCCCACCGCAACTCTAATAAATGTATTAACCCCTGATGCAATCAGCCAATAGGATTTAAGTTCAATCCTATTGGCTGATCCAATCAGCCAATATTATTGAGCTTGCATTCTATTGGCTGTTCCAATTAGCCAATAGAATGCAAGCTCAATCCTATTGGCTGATTGGATCAGCCAATAGGATTGTAACTATTAGTTAAATTGTAGCTAGCTTAGGTTTTATTATATAGGTAAGTATTTAGTTTTAATAGGAATAATTTATTTAATGCTAGGAATATTTATTTAGATTTATTTAAATTATATTTAAGTTAGCGGGTGTTAGGGTTAGGGTAGACTTAGGTTTAGGGGTTAATACATTTAATATAGTGGCGGCGGTGTAGGGGGTGGGAGATTAGGGGTTAATAAGTATAATATAGGTTGCGGTGGTGTAGGGGGGGGGCAGATGAGGGGTTAATAAGTATAATGTAGGTGGCGGCGGTGTAGGGGGGGCAGATTAGGGGTTAATAAGTATAATGTAGGTGGCGGCGGTGTAGGTGGGGCAGATTAGGGGTGTTTAGACTCGGGGTACATGTTAGGGTGTTAGGTGTAAACGTTCCCATAGGAATCAATGGGATATCGGGCAGCAGCGAACATAAGCTTTCGCTGCTTTCAGACTCCCATTGATTCCTATGGCATCCGCCGCCTCCAGGTACGCTGGGCCAGAATAGTGGCGAGCGTACCAGGTAGAAAATTGATAACTAGCAAAAATAGTCAGATTGTGCCGAATTTGCATTTGGTACATCTGTAATGACGTAAGCATCAATCTGTATTGGACTGAATTCGGCGGAAGTGTCAGCTGTTTTAGGAGAAGAACATGTCAATATATATGTTTCAAAAAAGTAAATAAACATTGCCTTACATTTTTTAACATTCAGCTTAACTTTTTTTACCAATGGGTAATCCACATATAGTGGAAATTACCACTGCTCATGTCTCCAATGTAAAAGAAGGGAAGACAATCTGTATAAGCATCCCGAATGCCCCCAAAAATAATATTCGTCTCCAGAAGATACCATATAGCGTGTGTGGACAAGAACGCATATAATATTACAAGTAGTGTTTGCTTATTATACATAAACAACGGTATATAAAATAAATTAAACTAAATAAAACCACATATGAAAGAGTACTTAGTAATGTGAATGTGCTACACATTATATACTGTATATTATTATTAATACATCAATAAAAATGCATAAATAAAAACTAGGGAATAACTATACAATAATTGAGACAATAATTAAAAATCAAAATGTCAAACCCTATGGGCTTTGCACCCAGGCTTGTCTGGGGTCAACTGTCTGAGTCACTGAAAGCTGTGCAGCTGTCTGTGAGTGCTGGTGAGCACCCAGGGCTGTGAGTTTTGCAGGGTCAGGAGATGTGTACCCAGTCCGGTTTGAGAGTGCAGTAAATTTCTGTTTTTTATATGTCTAGATTACAAAGGGCCTTTGTCTCCCTTGTTTATATGTCAGTTTTCGCAACTTTGTAATGTGTAGCAACATTTTTCTTTTGTGTTCTTTGTAAATTTGTATAATGTATATTAAATAGATACATAGGAACAGGGGATGCAAGATAGCATTGAAACTTTTTATTGAAGTCTAGTTATATATTTTTTAAGAGCGCTCGAGTGGTGCGATTTTTAATCAGGGGATGGGGTAATATCTGAATATGTAATTGGATCCTTGTGTGTATAAAAGGCTTGTATATCTGTTTAATATCAGCCTGAGGAAACAGTGTTTAACTGAGAAATGTGTCACTGTATTACTTTGTTAATAAATAAAACACATTATGTTAACTCTATTGCTTCTTTGAACATCTGTTGGGACATTTGCGATACACAGTTTTGAATTGCCCAACCTTGGATCCTTTAACTGTAGCTGGACACCGGAGTGATCCACATCCCTCAGTTCCTGAAACGGGAGGCGAGTTAGCCGGGTTACTCTAAAATATCCGGCTTGCACGTACAGCACTTTATTGTGCTTCACCAAATGTGAGTGAACTTTGATTTGTACTTCACCATTGTTGCACTATACTGTATTACACTATCTCTTAGGATTCTCTTACAGTAAAGAAAAGGGCCATTCACTGAAGAGCTGCCTGTTTCAGCCCAGGACCACAGACTTTGTTCCTAGCACACAAGTGCACCCTTAGGAGTTCATGGTTTTGAACTTTATTTTAGACACTATTGCATTTTTATTATGTGCTCAGTCTAATTTTGTTGTCTTTATAGCAACTCATTTGTACCTATATTATATAGAATTTTTCTTGTAGCAGGCACACTTACTGTGACTGCTAGTCTTTCACAGCAGGTATATATTATATCTCAGTGTGTTGGGTTGAAGGAATCCATTGTATGGCTGTAGGTAAGGGACTCAGGGAGGGACAGACATTTAGGTTGTCCTTAGCCAAATGTTGTAACTAACTCTTCCATTCTGCTTTTAATCTATCTTGTAAGATAGTGATTCCATTTGGGATATGAAATTCCCTTTCAGTATTACTATTTTCTAATCATGCAATTTGTGAGTTGGTCTGTTGAAATGTTTACCTACTCATGTATCTGTTATTTTGTTAGTGATTGTAAAACGCTGTAAATTCATTTTCTTCCTGAGTTAATTTTTGTTTCTCCAATATAGCATCCCCCAATTTTGTATTTGTTACATGTTAAGAGGGCTAGATTACATGTGGAGCGCTAACTACCGCTTGCGCTACAGAGATATTTGTGCTAGCGGTAAGCTTTCTGCTCTAGTCGGGCTGCGCTCATATTACAAGTTCAGAATTTTTTTTATTTTGCATTAGCTTTAAAGTCGAAAACTGGATATCACGATTGCGTTTTCATATTTCCCTATAGAAGTCAATGAAGCAAAAAAGTTGAAAAAAAATCTAACCCCCACTCTCGTGAAAAACACCATGACAATAGCGCTAGCCCAAACTGAAATTATGAATATTTTATATTCCAATGTTCTTTAGTTCTAAAAAATGTTTGTTTTTTGTAATATGCATATACCAGATTGCATACTGTAATATGCGCTTACCCAACGTGAATATGAAAAATATGCATACATATATATTAATGTATTTATATGTGTATATTTGTCTGTAAATACATATATACACATTATAATACATAAGTATATATATATATATATATATATATATATATTTATACTGTATATATATATATATATATATATATATATATATACATATATATATATACATGTTTAGACATGTATCTGTATGTATATCTATGTTAAAGCCCTTTTGCAGTTTTTTTTTTCTCTAACACCTGAGATCTCATATCTTTGAGCCTTTATAACTTTTTTTGTGCAATATTTTTTTTAATCATTTTTATTAGTTGGTATTATTATGAGTGTAACTGTACATTGTAATGTATGTTTGAAGTGTTTTGTGTATTCTTTAAATTTTAGAAAACAGTTAAATACAGCTCTGAGCTCGCAGTAAGGATTCTTGCGTAAATCAAGATTGCTCTAGCAATATCGCGATTGCGCTCAACTTGTAATATCAGCACAATGAAAATGGCTTGGGAAAAGGCGATTGCGCTAGCGCAAAATCAGCCCTTAATGAGGAGCAAGTAAAACAGCTGTGGATGTTGTATTTCTTTTCTTCACTGGATAATAAGATTGTCTCTGTTAGGATTTGAGAAAAAGTTTTGCATTATGATTGGTTGCAGTGAAATCTGCTGAAACATTTTTGTAAAAGGTTTGGTGTTGCCTGTATGAAAGGAGGTGGGTCAGGGAATATTTATTTTAGTTGTCTGTCCTTTTAAAGAGTTGAATGTAAGTCTCTGGCATATTTTCTTAAAATATCTAATTGTGGTTTATAGAGGTACCCTGTTATTCTCCAGTATTGGCCTATTTTCCCTGGGTATTTTCCCTTGGTTCTTGAATACAGTTTTAAGTGATGTTAGATGTGAATATCTGTCAGTTTTCTTTGAAGGGATAAGATTGTATCGTATGGCTTGGCTGTAAATGATGATGCGCTTTAGCCGGAAGCAGTCTGATAGTGGGATGGAATTCATTAAAATCTTTTGTTAAAATTGAATACATTATTGCTCACCTGTTCACCTTTCCAAAAGTTCTGACCATACAACTACAACACAGCAAAAATGAATGCTTCAAATGCATATACTTTACTCTGTTTATTGTACATCATGAAATTGTATTTTTTTGTAAAATAATACATTCCCATTTTTATTAGTTTGTAGTGTTATCTTTAGGGTCGTTTAAAAAAGAAGGAATACGTTAATATACCACTTTATCTATGGATGTATAAGATAATAGAAAACATTATTTTTTGTGAAAAATGTTCTCAAATTATGAGTAAAAATAGAGTTGATTATTTGATAGTTTTGAAGGAAATTAATGCATGGAAAATCTACATCTTTTTAATTTAACAGCTATCGATGCATTTATTCCAGTATGAATTATATTTATAAACATACATAATATTAAAGATCAGGGAGCTTATATTTTGTAGCAACGGCAAGAATTCCATTCCTGCAGTGTCATTAACAAGCCACAATTTTAGTAACTCTTGTTGAGCATAGGTGGCTCAGTTAAACTAAAAGTGCTACTAATTAAAGGATCAATGTACTGAGGAGACAGCTGATAACAGCTCATTATATTATACGTTACTGTATAAACACCCTTTAAAATAAGCTAGGATCTCTCCCCCCCCCAGGTTTATTTAAGTTATCTCTTGTTTACATAGCCTTTCTAAAGCCGATACTTCAATACTTACATTTTCAATACAGGTGGTAGTTTTAACAGGCAACTTCTGCTATTCACAAAATTAAAAATAAAAAAAGTGTCAGCACACCAAAAGCTACATTTTAAAAACAATGAAATGTATACACATCACAAAATAAACTTGTGTTCTAGCTAGTGATCTTCTTTTGAAAGATGTAATAGCACAGTGCAAATTTGTATCCAAAAGTCCCCCCAGTTTAGTCTGGAAGTCCAAAAATTGAGGAGTTCTTGGCTGCGTCTGAGGGTTAATTATAGATGTGGGGTTAGGAAATGTTTAACTTGTGAAATAATGAGTGTTTCTAAACAATTCAGGTGTTCAGTAGATAATAATATTTATGAGATTACTTTTTATAACAATTGTAAGACAGACTTTGCTGTATTCCTGTTGGAATATAATGTTTTCCACATTCAGTATGTTGACAAAATGATGAGGGAGGTAAACCTTCATGTACATGAATGATAAGAATTTTAAAAATTATTCAACTATTGCCAGGTTGTTTAATAATGTACATTTTAGAAATCTTGTGAATTTCACTGTCGAGGTTATTGATGTCACTAAATTATCACCCAGGGGAGGCCACAGATACAAAATATTGGACAGAAAAGATCTTTATTGGATATAAATTGATATCAGAACTCCAATTGGATTAAACTTAGAATAAGACCTTAGTTATTTTGTTTAATAATTTAATAGTTTTAAGTGTTTGTGTGACTCAAGTTTCACCATATATTGCCATATCCAGTATCGTCTGTGTTTTTATAGGGTGTTTCTAATGTTGGATGGTTAAGGGTTAATAAATGATAAGATTGTATGTCCTATAAAAGTAAGTGTAAGAGTGTAGGCTCTCAGTCTATGAATAAGGCCACACAACATAAACTGTGTGGTGCCAAATGCAACTAACTCTCCCATTTTTGTTATTGAATATTACTGTATGCTCGCTAGAGAGTGCCAGGTTTTCCCTATGGGCTTGTCACCCAGGCTTGTCTGTACAGCTGTCTGTGAGTATTCAGGGCTGGGGATTTTACTGTGTGCCCAGACCAATTGTGAGTGCAGTCCTTTTCTAGGTTAGCGCACCTCTTTATACTTTCCTGCTGTGAGGTCTCAATAAAAGTATTAATGAATCATAAAGTTACAGCTTCTTTCTTTGCAGTCATAGGGGCCGATTTATCAAGGGCCGAATGCCCCCTGATGCCCCTGTTTCTGTGCGAGCCTTCAGGCTCACCGGAAATAGCAGTTATGAAGACCGCTGCTCCTTAACTGGTCCGCTGCTTCTGAGGCTGCGGACATCAATCCGCCAGATCCTATACGATCGGGTTGATTGACACCCCCTGCTAGCAGCCGATTGGCCACAAATCTGCAGGGGGCGGCATTGCACAAGCAGTTCACTAGAACTGCTTGTGCAATGTTAAATGCCAGCAGCGTATTCTGTCGGCATTCAGCGATGTCTGTCGGACATGATACGCTGCAGCGTATCATGTTGGACAGACATTGATAAATCGGCCCATAGTGTTTATTCCAATGTTTCAGCCCCGATGTGGACCTTTGTCAAGGTTACAAACATTTCCCATAATCCCCTTCCATATATACCTTTAAAGGGACATTACGATCAAAATGTAAATGCACATAGATGAATTACATTTTTGAATAGAAACATATTTGCAATATACACTGATTGGTAAAAATGCCTTTAGTAATAGTTATCACTGTTTTAGTGCTAAAAATTTTCTCTGCACGTGCTTGTGAAGCATAGCTAGATATTCTCAGTGCACCAGCATTTTAAATACTTTAGCTGCACAGAGCTCCAGCGGGGCTTGTATCATGTCAGCAATTTACAAATTGAGGACGAGATTACATATGCTTTTGCGGACGATGCCTTTTTTTTTACATGGTTTTAGTATCACATATACTGCATAGCATATATGTTATGCATATATATTTCACCCGTCCCACACATTTTTAACTCCCATAGACTAACATGGAACTGGTGCACAATTCGGTATTCAATATACAGCGCAAGGACTTACGCACGCAGAATTGAGAAAATCTACTCCATTCTCATCTCAGTGAAAAGGGGAATAGGGTAAGTGCGCTAAAAAAGCTAAAGGTATCAGAACAAAATTTAGTTTCCTTGATGATCGTTATTATTACATTAATATTTTGAACAGTGGTGAAAAAGTTATCAGATGTGATCTCCGAAATATATGTTAAAATTATAAATAAAAAAATTATAAATAAAAATGAATTACTAAGACAAATGTTGATAGAAGGTGTTGTTCTTTAGATTTTATGTGCTAAAATTAGGAGTGGATTTAAACTTCTCTAAGTGATATCATAAAAAAGTAACTAAAAATGTTGCTAACAAAGTGATGTGAGAAGAAGTGTGTCGTTAGCAGTGTTTCAAATTTATTATGTGTGAAAACTCCTTATATAGGGTAATGCGGTACTTAGAGACTTAATAGTAGAAAGTGTAATATCAATAGCAATATTTGAGATTGTATATTTATGGGTCCAGAACTGAAAAATAGCAGGTTCCAAGGGACCTAACAGATAGCCCTTATATAGTAAATGCACACAGATGTAAAGAATCTTACATATTTATTTTCGATTAAAAGTATTACAATATAACAATTAGAAAGGGGACGTCTCCCCAATTGCACAGCCTAAAGTTTCTCTAAAACCATAAAAATCTAAAAAAACTTAAATAAAACAATCTATGTAATTATCAGCGAATAGTCAAAAACTATATATCGTATAAGCACAGTTGAATTTTATGTGGTTAACTCTCGTAATAACTATTAGTATGATAGATTCATTATCCAGACTGGTTTTTTTTTTTTTTTTTTGTATCACCTTAAAGTTATATGTGGATAGTACAGAGTCTCTATGCAAGTTCCGTAATAGATTGTGATGACACACGGAGGTATGTTTTCTAGGGGTGATTGCACAGTCCCTTCAATTGTGGTTAAGACAAATTTTAAAGCTTACTTTTTGAGTCCTGGAAGAGCTCCTGGAGCCTGTGTCCGCCGGCTATCTCTCAGCCGAGTCAGTACGCCGCATGGATCTTGGCGTCTGACGTCACCGGTAAATCTGCCGGTTGTAAAAATAGAAGAAATTCTCAGCTGGAGTGTATGTTGTATCCAGATATGATTTGGGAGATAAGTTCTTTGTGAGCCAGTTGAAATTACACCCCGCACCTAGTGCCAATGCACGCAGGGATAATTTGGACTCCGATATTGATGATTCAAGACGTAGTAGAATAACCCGGGTTACCTCAGATATTGGTTAAAAGTTAATTTGAGATTCAGATGTCATCATCTGTAGTGTGCACAGTCACTTAGATTGACGCGTTTCACTCACCAGGGAGCTTTATCAAGATGCAGGTGACTGGCAAAGGTGTTCTTAAGTAGGCTGTGGATAATTCTGATTGGTCCTTTTCAGATACTTTTTTGTAAAGGTGGAATTACAGGTTTTTTCTTCATACGGGTATCGTACTCCTTATACATGCTCAGAGACTTAAGGTGGAAGTCTTTAAAATCAAAAGAAGACTTTTAAACTTTTTAATGCAGTTCTTTTTCTGGTGTTCGAGTTATTTTTCTTATTGGTTTCCTGTTGTTTTAAATGTCAAATGGTATTTTACAAGCCAGCAAGTACTGTTTTTTATTCTTACTACATGTTCTATATCATATATTTACTTACACTATACATTAGAAAACAAATTTTAATCCATTGTGACTAATATTGTCCCTTCTATAAGGACATAACAGCTGTTTATGAAAATGTTTTACTTAGAATATTTACATCTGTTTTGCAAAAGGTATAACTGCATATTCTAAGATTGCTATTGTTATAAGTTAGGTTTGTGTACTAGATTGGAGTTATTTTGACACTTTCTGTTAATTCTATTATAATTCAAAAAGAAAAGGTGAGAGGTCTAGTTCAGAGTTCAGGCCTTTAGGGTGTAGAGTATCATATTTATAGATCAGTTCGGCTTCCTTTATCAGCAATTTCTTCTCTATATTCCCACCTCTCCAATGTTTATGTACTTTCTTTATGGCCCAGTATTTTAAGTGTTTAGTATTGCCTTTGTGAACTGTTTTAAAATGTTTGTATAAGTGGGTGTCATCCTTACCATTTTTGATATTACCAATGTGCTCTCTTATGCGGTCCCTGACCATTCTTGTAGTTTCTCCAAAGTAAAAAAGGTTACAGGAGCACTTTAAGACGTAAATTATATTTTTATTGGTACATCTTATGATATCTTGAATATTGAGGGGTTTTGTAACCTTATTGTTTTCGATTTTTTTCACTTTGCTACTATGACTACAGGCCTTGCATGAATAGCAGGGAAAAAATCCCATAATATCTTTACCTGTTAGATCTTTTTGTTTAAAAATAATTTTCTTTGTTTTTTTCAGTTCACTAGGGGCTAGGAGTGTCTTTAAATTGGCAACTTTTTTGAATATAAATACGGGGTTATCAGAGATTTTTTCACCTAATACATCGTCTTCTTTAAGAAGATGCCAGTGTTTTTTTATTGCTTTTTTTATAATATTCTGGTCAATACTGTAATCTGTTATAAATGGAATCTTTATTTTATCGGTATTGTTTTCCATTGGTCTTTCTTTGTACATTAATAGAGACTCCCTATCCGTATTTTTTGCTCTTTCTTTGGCTTTCTCTGTGATATCTTTTTGATAACCCCTAACTTTGAATCTTTCTAATAGGATCTCAGACTGCTGTTCAAAGTCTGCTATCGTAGAGCAGTTCTTCCTAATACGTAAATATTGCCCTATTGGGATACTCTTTTTCCATACGTCCAAGTGGCAGCTGTTTGCGTGTATGTAATTGCTGCAGTTGACCTTTTTGAAATGAGTTTTTGTTTCCAAATTGTTTTCCACCCTCATAATCTCTAGATCTAAAAATACTATTGAGTCTTTACTATAGTTATACGTAAAGTTTAGACCCCAAGTGTTGTTATTCATTTCTTTAAACATAATTTGTAGTTCTTGTTCTGTCCCCCTCCATACTATCAGAAGGTCATCAATGTACATTTTATAGAGCACAAGGTTTGCACCATAGCTATCAAAGAACTGGGATTCCCATGCACCCATAAACAGATTGGCATAGCTAGGTGCAAACCTTGTGCCCATGGCCGTGCCCTCTACTTGGAGATAGAATTTCTCGTTAAAGGAGAAGTAATTATTTTCTAGTATATATTTAATACTTTTCAAAATAAAGGACCTATGTTGGTCTGTCATAAGTGGGTCAGAGCTGAGAAACATGTCTACGGCTTTAATGCCCTTTGAGTGGTTAATCACTGTGTACAGCGATGTAACGTCACAAGTTACCAGGTACATCCCTTCTTCCCAAGTCATAGTAGCAAAGTGAAAAAAATCGAAATCAATAAGGTTACAAAACCCCTCATTATTCAAGATATCATAAGATGTACCAATAAAAATATAATTTACGTCTTAAAGTGCTCCTGTAACCTTTTTTACTTTGGAGAAACTACAAGAATGGTCAGGAACCGCATAAGAGAGCACATTGGTAATATCAAAAATATTAAGGACGACACCCACTTATACAAACATTTTAAAACAGTTCACAAAGGCAATACTAAACACTTAAAATATTGGGCCATAAAGAAAGTACATAAACATTGGAGAGGTGGGAATATAGAGAAGAAATTGCTGATAAAGGAAGCCGAACTGATCTATAAATATGATACTCTACACCCTAAAGGCCTGAACTCTGAACTAGACCTCTCACCTTTTCTTTTTGAATTATAATAGAATTAACAGAAAGGGTCAAAATAACTCCAATCTAGTACACAAACCTAACTTATAACAATAGCAATCTGAGAATATGCAGTTATACCTTTTGCAAAACAGATATAAATATTCTAAGTAAAAGATTTTCATAAACAGCTGTTATGTCCTTATAGAAGGGACAATATTAGTCACAATGGATTAAAATTTGTTTTCTAATGTATAGTGTAAGTAAATATATGATATAGAACATGTAGTAAGAATAAAAACCAGTACTTGCTGGCTTGTAAAATACCATTTGACATTTAAAACAACAGGAAACCAATAAGAAAAATGACTCGAACACCAGAAAAAGAACTGCATTAAAAAGTTTAAAAGTCTTCTTTTGAGTTTAAAGACTTCCACCTTAAGTCTCTGAGCATGTATAAGGAGTACGATACCCGTATGAAGAAAAAACCTGTAATTCCACCTTTACAAAAAAGTATCTGAAAAGGACCAATCAGAATTATCCACAGCCTACTTAAGAACACCTCTGCCAGTCACCTGCATCTTGATAAAGCTCCCTGGTGAGTGAAACGCGTCGATCTAAGTGACTGTGCACACTACAGATGATGACATCTGAATCTCAAATTAACTTTTAACCAATATCTGAGGTAACCCGGGTTATTCTACTACGTCTTGAATCATCAATATCGGAGTCCAAATTATCCCTGCGTGCATTGGCACTAGGTGCGGGGTGTAATTTCAACTGGCTCACAAAGAACTTATCTCCCAAATCATATCTGGATACAACCTACACTCCAGCTGAGAATTTCTTCTATTTTTACAACCGGCAGATTTACCGGTGACGTCAGACGCCAAGATCCATGCGGCGTACTGACTCGGCTGAGAGATAGCCGGCGGACACAGGCTCCAGAAGCTCTTCCAGGACTCAAAAAGTAAGCTTTAAAATTTGTCTTAACCACAATTGAAGGGAGTGTGCAATCACCCCTAGAAAACATACCTCTGTGTGTCATCACAATCTATTACGGAACTTGCATAGAGACTCTGTACTATCCACATATAACTTTAAGGTGATACAAAAAAAAAAAAAAAACTCAGTCTGGATAATGAATCTATCATACTAATAGTTATTACGAGAGTTAACCACATAAAATTCAACTGTGCTTATACTATATATAGTTTTTGACTATTCGCTGATAATTACATAGATTGTTTTATTTAAGTTTTTTTAGATTTTTATGGTTTTAGAGAAACTTTAGGCTGTGCAATTGGGGAGACGTCCCCTTTCTTATTGTTATATTGTAATACTTTTAATCGAAAATAAATATGTAAGATTCTTTACATCTGTGTGCATTTACTATATAAGGGCTATCTGTTAGGTCCCTTGGAACCTGCTATTTTTCAGTTCTGGACCCATAAATATACAATCTCAAATATTGCTATTGATATTACACTTTCTACTATTAAGTCTCTAAGTACCGCATTACCCTATATAAGGAGTTTTCACACATAATAAATTTGAAACACTGCTAACGACACACTTCTTCTCACATCACTTTGTTAGCAACATTTTTAGTTACTTTTTTATGATATCACTTAGAGAAGTTTAAATCCACTCCTAATTTTAGCTCATAAAATCTAAAGAACAACACCTTCTATCAACATTTGTCTTAGTAATTAATTTTTATTTATAATTTTTTTATTTATAATTTTAACATATATTTCGGAGATCACATCTGATAACTTTTTCACCACTGTTCAAAATATTAATGTAATAATAACGATCATCAAGGAAACTAAATTTTGTTCTGATACCTTTAGCTTTTTTAGCGCACTTACCCTATTCCCCTTTTCACTTAAATAACACTGAGAAGAACGAAGGATCTTCTCATTCTGTAAGTGTGTGGTATCTCCTTTGTACCAGCGCTCTACTGTCACCCCACAGATCACATAAAACTTTTCCTTCACTTAGTAGTAGCTGCAGGTATATTACTTCCAATATGGAAGATATTTTTGACTTCAGGGATCAAATTTTCTCAGATATGAGAGATGATAATATTCCAATAACTAACACATGTACATCTGATAAAATATCTGATCTAATGCAGAATTTAGAACAAAATATGATCAAAGAACTTAAACAAAAGATGGAACTAGTCTTTTTAAATAGATATACCACTAAGGACATTATCCCAAGAGGGCTTCGCCTTAACAAAAATTGCACATTTCCACTTTCAGATACACTACAGACTGAGTGGACTGACACTTTAAAGAAAGCATCAAACACTCTAATATATATTTTAAAAAGATCTATTAAGGAAACTCTAATTACTATTGAGAAAAATATTCTGGAAATTAAAGATAAACTGAAAGACAAAAAAGTAGTAATGAATTCAAAGAAAGGCAAAAAGTAATTATTGATAAATTAGCAAATTTAAATAAGGACCTTCTAAGATCAAAATGGGGAAAATGGAAAGGGACATAAATGACAATATGCAAATGAATAGAGAGGAAAATATGAATGAAACTCAGAATTTAAAAATAACATGCATAGACAGAATCCAGACAGAAGTCATCAAAATAGCCATAACAATTGGGAATACCCAAGAAGAACTAACAGATGGACAGAAAGACAGAATGATACTTGGAAGGTCCCGACATATAACCGATTTGAAACACTTAGAGACCAAAGACCCCATGAGGGGGAACAACAAAAGAATGATGAACAAGTTTTTTTAGAGAGAAGCCCTCTAGGGGAGGGCCACTCAAGAGATTTGATAAGACACGAAAGCGAATCCAATACCAGGAGAAAAAGAAATTTAGAGGAAAGAGAGGAGGAGGAGCTTCTAAACGAGGCAAAAAGGTGGAGATAGAGACTAAACAGGGGATTTTCAATCTAAGTATTATTAAACTAAAGACAGAAGAAGAAAAAGTTCTAAGTCTAGGTCTATCTTTTGCACCAACTAAAAGACTAAATAAATTTAACACACATATTCACCTTAAAAAGTTTGTGAGGAACCTAACAATAAAAAGATTTTTTCTTAAATGTCCCATTGAAAGACAAATAACCAACAGACCGGTTCTAGACAACATTCAGCATACAGATTTTAAGGTTAAATCAAAATTTAACCTAGTCCAGGCAAAGGGTAACTATCTTGACACATTTGAAAAATTGGTATGTAAAGATATACAAAGATCCAATCTTCAAAAGAAAAAGAAATATAATCTAAATGCCAAAGAAAAAGGAATAATTGAAAATCTTCAAAAAAAACAGTGATATAACCATCAAACCCGCGGATAAGGGCGGAGGGATTGTCCTTATGGATACTAGTAAATACATAAAAGAGGCAGATAGACTTTTAAACGATACTAAGACTTACAAAAAACTAGACTTCAATCCAACCGAAAAATTCAACAAGACATTAAATAAAATTCTTAAAGAGGGCAGTGTATCAGGGATACTGAACAACAAAGAACTTGAATTTTTGACACCCAAATATCCCCGTATACCCATATTCTACTTCCTGCCAAAAATTCATAAATGTTTGGTCAACCCTCCAGGGAGACCAATCATTTCTGGAATAGAATCATTATCGGCTAATTTATCCAAATATGTTGACAATTTCCTGCAAAAACACGTAAAGAATTTAAACTCATACCTTAAAGACTCCACACAAGTATTAAATACACTTAAATCTATTAATTGGGAAGAAGGGATGTACCTGGTAACTTGTGACGTTACATCGCTGTACACAGTGATTAACCACTCAAAGGGCATTAAAGCCGTAGACATGTTTCTCAGCTCTGACCCACTTATGACAGACCAACATAGGTCCTTTATTTTGAAAAGTATTAAATATATACTAGAAAATAATTACTTCTCCTTTAACGAGAAATTCTATCTCCAAGTAGAGGGCACGGCCATGGGCACAAGGTTTGCACCTAGCTATGCCAATCTGTTTATGGGTGCATGGGAATCCCAGTTCTTTGATAGCTATGGTGCAAACCTTGTGCTCTATAAAAGGTACATTGATGACCTTCTGATAGTATGGAGGGGGACAGAACAAGAACTACAAATTATGTTTAAAGAAATGAATAACAACACTTGGGGTCTAAACTTTACATATAACTATAGTAAAGACTCAATAGTATTTTTAGATCTAGAGATTATGAGGGTGGAAAACAATTTGGAAACAAAAACTCATTTCAAAAAGGTCGACTGCAGCAATTACAGCAATTACATACACGCAAACAGCTGCCACGTATGGAAAAAGAGTATCCCAATAGGGCAATATTTACGTATTAGGAAGAACTGCTCTAGGATAGCAGACTTTGAACAGCAGTCTGAGATCCTATTAGAAAGATTCAAAGTTAGGGGTTATCAAAAAGATATCACAGAGAAAGCCAAAGAAAGAGCAAAAAATACGGATAGGGAGTCTCTATTAATGTACAAAGAAAGACCAATGGAAAACAATACCGATAAAATAAAGATTCCATTTATAACAGATTACAGTATTGACCAGAATATTATAAAAAAAGCAATAAAAAAACACTGGCATCTTCTTAAAGAAGACGATGTATTAGGTGAAAAAATCTCTGATAACCCCGTATTTATATTCAAAAAAGTTGCCAATTTAAAGACACTCCTAGCCCCTAGTGAACTGAAAAAAACAAAGAAAATTATTTTTAAACAAAAAGATCTAACAGGTAAAGATATTATGGGATTTTTTCCCTGCTATTCATGCAAGGCCTGTAGTCATAGTAGCAAAGTGAAAAAAATCGAAATCAATAAGGATACAAAACCCCTCATTATTCAAGATATCATAAGATGTACCAATAAAAATATAATTTACGTCTTAAAGTGCTCCTGTAACCTTTTTTACTTTGGAGAAACTACAAGAATGGTCAGGGACCGCATAAGAGAGCACATTGGTAATATCAAAAATGGTAAGGATGACACCCACTTATACAAACATTTTAAAACAGTTCACAAAGGCAATACTAAACACTTAAAATACTGGGCCATAAAGAAAGTACATAAACATTGGAGAGGTGGGAATATAGAGAAGAAATTGCTGATAAAGGAAGCCGAACTGATCTATAAATATGATACTCTACACCCTAAAGGCCTGAACTCTGAACTAGACCTCTCACCTTTTCTTTTTGAATTATAATAGAATTAACAGAAAGGGTCAAAATAACTCCAATCTAGTACACAAACCTAACTTATAACAATAGCAATCTGAGAATATGCAGTTATACCTTTTGCAAAACAGATGTAAATATTCTAAGTAAAACATTTTCATAAACAGCTGTTATGTCCTTATAGAAGGGACAATATTAGTCACAATGGATTAAAAATTTTTTCTAATGTATAGTGTAAGTAAATATATGATATAGAACATGTAGTAAGAATAAAAACCAGTACTTGCTGGCTTGTAAAATACCATTTGACATTTAAAACAACAGGAAACCAATAAGAAAAATGACTCGAACACCAGAAAAAGAACTGCATTAAAAAGTTTAAAAGTCTTCTTTTGAGTTTAAAGACTTCCACCTTAAGTCTCTGAGCATGTATAAGGAGTATGATACCCGTATGAAGAAAAAACCTGTAATTCCACCTTTACAAAAAAGTATCTGAAAAGGACCAATCAGAATTATCCACAGCCTACTTAAGAACACCTTTGCCAGTCACCTGCATCTTGATAAAGCTCCCTGGTGAGTGAAACGCGTCGATCTAAGTGACTGTGCACACTACAGATGATGACATCTGAATCTCAAATTAACTTTTAACCAATATCTGAGGTAACCCGGGTTATTCTACTACGTCTTGAATCATCAATATCGGAGTCCAAATTATCCCTGCGTGCATTGGCACTAGGTGCGGGGTGTAATTTCAACTGGCTCACAAAGAACTTATCTCCCAAATCATATCTGGATACAACATACACTCCAGCTGAGAATTTCTTCTATTTTTACAACCGGCAGATTTACCGGTGACGTCAGACGCCAAGATCCATGTGGCGTACTGACTCGGCTGAGAGATAGCCGGCAGACACAGGCTCCAGAAGATCTTCCAGGACTCAAAAAGTAAGCTTTAAAATTTGTCTTAACCACAATTGAAGGGAGTGTGCAATCACCCCTAGAAAACATACCTCCGTGTGTCATCACAATCTATTACGGAACTTGCATAGAGACTCTGTACTATCCACATATAACTTTAAGGTGATACAAAAAAAAAAAACAAAAACAAAAAAAAAAAAACCTCAGTCTGGATAATGAATCTATCATACTAATAGTTATTACGAGAGTTAACCGCATAAAATTCAACTGTGCTTATACGATATATAGTTTTTGACTATTCGCTGATAATTACATAGATTGTTTTATTTAAGTTTTTTTAGATTTTTATGGTTTTAGAGAAACTTTAGGCTGTGCAATTGGGGAGACGTCCCCTTTCTAATTGTTATATTGTAATACTTTTAATCGAAAATAAATATGTAAGATTCTTTACATCTGTGTGCATTTACTATATAAGGGCTATCTGTTAGGTCCCTTGGAACCTGCTATTTTTCAGTTCTGGACCCATAAATATACAATCTCAAATATTGCTATTGATATTACACTTTCTACTATTAAGTCTCTAAGTACCGCATTACCCTATATAAGGAGTTTTCACACATAATAAATTTGAAACACTGCTAACGACACACTTCTTCTCACATCACTTTGTTAGCAACATTTTTAGTTACTTTTTTATGATATCACTTAGAGAAGTTTAAATCCACTCCTAATTTTAGCACATAAAATCTAAAGAACAACACCTTCTATCAACATTTGTCTTAGTAATTAATTTTTATTTATAATTTTTTTATTTATAATTTTAACATATATTTCGGAGATCACATCTGATAACTTTTTCACCACTGTTCAAAATATTAATGTAATAATAACGATCATCAAGGAAACTAAATTTTGTTCTGATACCTTTAGCTTTTTTAGCGCACTTACCCTATTCCCCTTTTCACTTAAATAACACTGAGAAGAACGAAGGATCTTCTCATTCTGTAAGTGTGTGGTATCTCCTCTGTACCAGCGCTCTACTGTCACCCCACAGATCCATTCTCATCTCGCCACACATGGCAGGCGCAGTAACCCTTGCACTGACTAAAAAAGCAACAAAAATCTGTGGAAGCCTTCACAAACACATACATTTTAGCAGCATCTCAAATAGTTAACTAGAGTATAAAATGTAGGAGATTTGCTTTTTTAAGGTTTATTTGTATTTGAAATAGCTGATTTTGTGTGTTTTTTAAGTCACAACCTAATAAAATGGATTGCGCTTGTAGGTATAATCAGATCTCATTACTTTATCACATTGTGTACATATACTTGCTTCTTTACTTTATATTTGTTCATAAACCAATGACAAATACTTGGAGAGAACAATGGAAAATTATAATTGCATTACATTATCTCTTCTAGAACCCACTGGGAGTATAATTTCTTCTACTGGCTGTGTTAACACAGTTCGGCCTTGAGGCCAAAATATTTAAAGGGACTGTCAAGTCCAAAGAAAATGTTCATGTTTCAAATAGGGCATGTAATTTTAAACAACTTTCCAATTTAATTTTATCACCAATTTTGCTTTGTTCTCATGGTATTCTTAGTTGAAAGCTAAACTTAGGAATGCTTATATGATAATTTCTAAGACCTTGAAGGCTGCCTCTTATCACATGCTTTTTTATTTGCTTTTCACGACAGGGGAGAGTTAGTTCATGTAAACCATATAGATAACATTGTGATCACGCCCGTGGATTGTGGCAGACACTGCACTAATTGGCTAAAGTTAAAGTCAATAGATCATAAATAAAATGTCATATGATTAGAGGGCTGTCAGAAGATGCTTAAATACAAGTTAATCACAGAGGTAAAAAGTATATTAATATAACTGTGTTGGTTATGCAATACTGGGGAATGGGTAATAAAGGGATTATCTATCTTTTAAAACAACACACATTCTGGTATTGACTGTCCCTTTAAGGATGGGTGGGGATACCACAGGCTAAATAAAATATTTCAAACGCAATCATAAGGGTAAAGGAAATACTTGTAAACAATTTAATACACTCCAGCAGGTAAAGTGGATCATTGGGAACAAATTAAAGGGAGAAACATTTTTGAGTAAAATGTCCATTTAAACCTTCATGCCCACTTATTTATTACACTCAATAGTCCTCCTCTGCAATTGTGTCAAACCAATCAGCACAACCTCTCACCTGCAGCCTTAAAACACCTGACAATGCACAACCTATCAGTAACATCAGTATTATAAAACCATGTGTCAATTTATATTGGCTGTGTGAAACATTGATTTACATCTTATAAGTGAATATTACTATATATACCCTTCATACACAACTATGTGGATGTGAGTTATAGTACAAGATTATGTCATAAACATGGCAATATTAGCTGTTTTTATTGCCATTTCAACACAGGTCATATTATATGTTTTAACAATATTAGTGTAATAAAACACACCTCACATGGATGTGTATGACAATTACATGGTATATAACAGAGGACAAGGTATATAACAGAGGACAAGGTTTATGGTGAACTATAATATATATATATATATATATATATATATATATATATATATATATATATATATATATATATATATATATATATATATATATATTGTCTTATTGGATGAGGGAGTTGAGGTGCCTGTAGTGGATTGCCTTGTTCTCCTTGTTCTAGCAGATTCTGGTGTTTCTGCTGGTGTGCTGGCCACAGATGATAGGCTGGAGGCAGTTTCCTGCTGCTGTGTAAAGTGCTCAACCAACTAGGCTGACCATATTGCCGCTTTAAAAAGGGACACATATGAAAAATACATATGTCAGGGCTGTTTTCAGGGCTGTTTAAAGAAATGGTTTTGTATAAGAACCCTCACATATGTATTTTTAATATGTGTTCCTTCTTAAAGCGGCAATATGGTCAGTCTACAACCAGCACACCCAAGAGTTGATTTTGTTCTTTCCATCTACTGTCCATCTGCATCTGCATATCAGACAGAATTTGCATCATCTGTGACTGGTTTTGAACACTTGCGCTTAATGATGCTGCCATGTCCCTCTGCAGCTCTATGCTACGTTTTTGTGTAACCTCTCTTGGCCACTGAAGAACCTCTCTTGCCTCCTGAAGAACCTCTCTTGCCTCCTGGAGAACCTCTCTTGGCCTCTTTGTATGCTCTCAGTGCTTGTGACGAGCCTCCTCTGGAGTGCAATATATTCCTCACCCAAGGGAGAATACAATGCATCCACAGGCTCTTGAGCAACAGGGCTGGCAGTTGCTTTAGGATCAGGTTCAGCTGTATCTTCTGCTGCTTGAGGGTCAGGTTCAGCTGTATCTTCTGCTGCTTGAGGGTCAGCTGTAGTTTCTGCTGTATTTCCATCTGCAGATGTTGGAGCTCGTCCCATGGAAGAGGATGGTGGAGCTTGTCTCATGAAAGAGGATGGTGGAGCTCGTCCCATGGAAGAAGATGGTGGAGCTCGTCCCATGTAAGAGGATGATGGAGCTCGTCCCATGGAAGAGGATGGTGGAGCTCGTCCCATGGAAGAGGATTGTGGAGCTCTCATGAATGATTGGTAATCTCACTGATGACCAGGGTGTGACTACTCAGTCTCAACAATCGTCACTTCTTGTGATATAGTCTGTGGGTAATATCCATGACTTACATGAGATTGTGTTGTGGGGGGTGTAAATACATGGACCCTTTGTGACTGTCTTGGCTCCCCCTCAAAACCAAAGGAAGGATATTCCTCTGGCCAGAATCTTGCCAGTGGTCATATGGCATTGGCAGTGGCTTCACTCCCGGGTCCTCAACTGAAGCCATCCAACCATGCTCATGCCTGGGAGCACGCTGTTCGTGCAGTTGCCTGAAGACTGGTGGGGGTGGTGGTGGCATGGCTGTTTGTATCCTTGTGACAGGAGGTTCTGTGGAGGAGTTAAAGGATGAGAGGGATTAGTACAGTCAGATATATGTATGTGGGCATACAATGTACATCGATACATGCTAGGGGCTATACTAATTCACATGTCAAACTCTATAACATGCATGTGCACATTGTGAGTTGGTCTATGAGCGATTTGAATATGAGCAGTATACAGGGATGTGTTTCATACAATAGTTATGTGTCATGTCAATGATTAAATAATGTGTTCTTTAAGTGACACTATGGTCACACAATTTACTTTAGCCTGATCTAGGCACCAAACCTGCTTTATTGAGGTAAATGTATTGGGATGGCTATATTGTCCATTTAATGAAAACTATACATGTGGCTTGTGGCCTGTGTTACTCTGAGACATGTTAGTATTGCACTACTCCTCTTCACATCATGAATTGCATTGTGTGTAACAGTAATGTCAAGTATAAGTGTAGATATTTTTTAATATGCTAAATACCATGCTCCTCATGTCCATGAATGTGTTATATTAAAGGATGTTGTATCGCAACTACATATAATACATGTGTGTGGGATGTTACTCACCAGCATTATGTGCTGTGGTTGCAACCCCTGAGTCATGAGCCCCTGGAAGTCCATGGACTGCTGTGATACTCAGGGACCTGTGTATCATCTCCTACCAGGTGTTGTACTCTATGTCCAGGGCTGGCCCACCGCCTGTTCCATTCTGGTGGATAGCTTCCTGCCCCATCTTCTCTTAACCCGCCTCTTACAGTCATTCCACCTCTTTTTCAGGCCCTCTACAGACCTCCTCTGCCGGACCACACTGTTGACAGCATCTTCTACCGCCAACCATGCAGTCTTTCTTTTTTTGGCACTGCCTTTTTACTTCTCCTGCCCAAAGAGGGCACTGTAATTGTCTATGATGGCCTGGACTATGGCAACATTTTCTTCAAATGAGAAGTTTGGACATCTCAGTCTCTCATCCTCCATGGCCACTTGGCTTCCTCCCTGTGATGTCCCTGGCAGTGTGGGTACCTCCCTATCCTCTCGCTCCTTCCCCCTTCTGTCCCCATGTGCACCCTCTGTCCCTCTCCTGAATGTGCCTGGTATCTGGGGCTCTCTGGCATCTCTCCTCCCATCATCCCTTCTGGCTCTCCCTCTCCACTTACTCCCTGTCGGGGGGGTCACTGCTCCTCCTGTCCTCCTCTCCCTGACACTCCTCTCCCCTCCTCCCCTCATCCCTACTTCTCCCTGCTATCCTCACACTAATCACACTACACACACTCCCACTCACTCCCAGTTCAGTACACATAATCACAACCAAGCACTCAGCCTATCACACTGTAAAATTAAAATAAAATATATGTGAAGTGTTAGAAAAAAAAAGTGTGTTGTATTTGTATATGTATGTATGCAATGTGTTCAATTTGTCAGAATATGTGTAAATGTACAAGCTTACTCAATCAACCAATGCAACCTATTTTTTCTGTTTGCACCTCTCTTTCTACTCTCACTAATCCTCCACTACTGGGCCGTGTGTTGTAGCTCAACAAACAATCCAAACACATGCAAGAAAATGTCGGCTGCGCATGGGTTTATATAGGGATTTTGAATAGCATAATAATGTTTTGCATTTTTATTTGAATTCCGGTTTCGTTTTTACGCTTGCTCTCCTCATTTGCATAAAACTGCTCTTTATTAACACTTTATGCAGACATATACTGGCGTACGTTACTTGCGATGACAGAAATGTGTATTTGGGCACATTTCTGAAAATCGCCAGTTTGTCCTACTTACGCCATGTAATACCCTGATGTGCAAGGTGAAATTACGGGCGGCGCGGGTTTCATCGCTTGATCTTAAGCCTGCGCCATATATGTAATCTCGCCTTGATTCATTACCAGCAAGTGCTATGTTTAAAATGCTGGTGCACAGTGTATACATAAATGCACTTTTGAAACAGCTATAGCTTTATTAGAAGCGTGTTTGCTAATACATGTATATTACAAAAATGCTTCTATTTAAAACTGAAATCCATGTGGATTCCAACTTTGACTGGAATGTTCCTTTAAGCTCTAATTGTAGGGACAGTCAACACCAAAATTGTTATTGTTTAAAAAGATAGATAAGGCCTTTACTATTCATTCCGCAGCTTTGCACAACTAACATTATTATATCAATATATTTTATAACATTTAAACCTCTAAATTTCTGCCTGTTTCAAAGCCACTATAAGCAAGGGAAATAGTACTGAATAGAAGATACCAAACTTCACTCTAACAACTATCTCCTGAGGTGGATAGTTAAAAACGTAAACTAAAAAAACCTTATAGAGGGAGCACTAATAAATATCAGCTAAAGGTAAATATGGAATAATTGACACAACCAATACTTGCTAAATTCAACATTTACAACAGTATTTAATTGGTTCTTTTAAAACCTGTTTAAAACCTATTTGCTAAGAAAGGCAGTATTTAAAACACAAGTTATTTTATCTTCTAAAAATACAATCATAAAATCACAATTCATATAGGATAACAATATAGAGTGCGCACTCTAAAAAACCTGTAAAACTTAAACAACTAAAAAAAAGGGGGGTCTTCCCTCTCTGGTTTAAATTAAGTGGGGCTATAGCCACAATCAAGTAATGTTCCTTAATGGAGGATCGCAAAAAGATATGGCTCGCACCTTATGCTCTGAAGGCTCACTGAAATGCCACTTTTATTATGTGTTTATACTTGCACTGTGTTTTAACATCCAACACTTTAAACTCTCCTGTATGCAGCTTGTTGTCTGTGTTTTCTGTTACCTCTTTCCCCAGGTTCCTTTATGCAGTCAGAATCTCCTTAGGACTGAAAGGTTACTGTGTTAGCAGCCGTTTTCACCCGGTCCCTAATTGTGTAGGTGATCCGGTCTGTAATCACAGCTTAGGGTCATTCCAGAAAGACACAATAGTTTTCTTTAAGCAGTTATTTTTCTCTTGTTTGCAGTCTTAGGCCTAGATTTGGAGTTCGGCGGTAAAAGGGCTGTTAACGCTCCGCAGGTTTTTTTCTGGCCGCACCATAAATTTAACTCTGGTATCGAGAGTTCAAACAAATGCTGCGTTAGGCTCCAAAAAAGGAGCGTAGAGCATTTGTACCGCAAATGCAACTCTCGATACCAGAGTTGCTTACGGACGCGGCCGGCATCAAAAACGTGCTCGTGCACGATATCCCCATAGGAAACAATGGGGCTGTTTGAGCTGAAGAAAAACCTAACACCTGCAAAAAAGCAGCGTTCAGCTCCTAACGCAGCCCCATTGTTTCCTATGGGGAAACACTTCCTACGTCTGCACCTAACACTCTAACATGTACCCCGAGTCTAAACACCCCTAACCTTACACTTATTAACCCCTAATGTGATGCCCCCGCTATCGCTGACCCCTGCATATTATTATTAACCCCTAATCTGCCGCTCCGTACACCGCCGCAACCAACGTTATCCCTATGTACCCCTAATCTGCTGCCCCTAACACCGCAGACCCCTATATTATATTTATTAACCCCTAACCTGCCCCCCACAACGTCGCCGACACCTACCTACACTTATTAACCCCTAATCTGCCGAGCGGACCTGAGCGCTACTATAATAAAGTTATTAACCCCTAATCCGCCTCACTAACCCTATAATAAATAGTATTAACCCCTAATCTGCCCTCCCTAACATCGCCGACACCTAACTTCAATTATTAACCCCTAATCTGACGACCGGAGCTCACCGCTATTTTAATAAATGTATTAACCCCTAAAGCTAAGTCTAACCCTAACACTAACACCCCCCTAACTTAAATATAATTTACATCTAACGAAATTAATTAACTCTTATTAAATAAATTATTCCTATTTAAAGCTAAATACTTACCTGTAAAATAAACCCTAATATAGCTACAATATAAATTATAATTATATTGTAGCTATTTTAGGATTAATATTTATTTTACAGGCAACTTTGTAATTATTTTAACCAGGTACAATAGCTATTAAATAGTTAAGAACTATTTAATAGTTACCTAGTTAAAATAATAACAAATTTACCTGTAAAATAAATCCTAACCTAAGATATAATTAAACCTAACACTACCCTATCAATAAAATAATTAAATAAACTACCTACAATTACCTACAATTAACCTAACACTACCCTATCAATAAAATAATTAAATAAACTACCTACAATTACCTACAATTAACCTAACACTACACTATCATTAAATTAATTAAATACAATACCTACAATTACCTACAATTAACCTAACACTACACTATCAATAAATTAATTAAACACAATTGCTACAAATAAATACAATTAAATAAACTATCTAAAGTACAAAAAATAAAAAAGAACTAAGTTACAGAAAATAAAAAAATATTTACAAACATAAGAAAAATATTACAACAATTTTAAACTAATTACACCTACTCTAAGCCCCCTAATAAAATAACAAAGCCCCCCAAAATAAAAAATTCCCTACCCTATTCTAAATTAAAAAAGTTACAAGCTCTTTTACCTTACCAGCCCTGAACAGGGCCCTTTGCGGGGCATGCCCCAAGAAGTTCAGCTCTTTTGCCTGTAAAAAAAAACATACAATACCCCCCCCCAACATTACAACCCACCACCCACATACCCCTAATCTAACCCAAACCCCCCTTAAATAAACCTAACACTAAGCCCCTGAAGATCTTCCTACCTTGTCTTCACCATCCAGGTATCACCGATCCGTCCTGGCTCCAAGATCTTCATCCAACCCAAGGGGGGGTTGGCGATCCATAATCCGGTGCTGAAGAGGTCCAGAAGAGGCTCCAAAGTCTTCCTCCTATCCGGCAAGAAGAGGACATCCGGACCGGCAAACATCTTCTCCAAGCGGCATCTTCGATCTTCTTCCATCCGGTGCGGAGCGGGTCCATCTTGAAGCAGGCGACGCGGATCCATCCTCTTCTTCCGATGTCTCCCGACTAATGACGGTTCCTTTAAGGGACGTCATCCAAGATGGCGTCCCTCGAATTCCGATTGGCTGATAGGATTCTATCAGCCAATCGGAATTAAGTTAGGAATTTTCTGATTGGCTGATGGAATCAGCCAATCAGAATCAAGTTCAATCCGATTGGCTGATCCAATCAGCCAATCAGATTGAGCTCGCATTCTATTGGCTGTTCCGATCAGCCAATAGAATGCGAGCTCAATCTGATTGGCTGATTGGATCGGCCAATCAGATTGAACTAGATTCTGATTGGCTGATTCCATCAGCCAATCAGAAAATTCCTACCTTAATTCCGATTGGCTGATAGAATCCTATCAGCCAATCGGAATTCGAGGGACGCCATCTTGGATGACGTCCCTTAAAGGAACCGTCATTAGTCGGGAGACATCGGAAGAAGAGGATGGATCCGCGTCGCCTGCTTCAAGATGGACCCGCTCCGCACCGGATGGAAGAAGATCGAAGATGCCGCTTGGAGAAGATGTTTGCCGGTCCGGATGTCCTCTTCTTGCCGGATAGGAGGAAGACTTTGGAGCCTCTTCTGGACCTCTTCAGCACCGGATTATGGATCGCCAACCCCCGCTTGGGTTGGATGAAGATCTTGGAGCCAGGACGGATCGGTGATACCTGGATGGTGAAGACAAGGTAGGAAGATCTTCAGGGGATTAGTGTTAGGTTTATTTAAGGGGGGTTTGGGTTAGATTAGGGGTATGTGGGTGGTGGGTTGTAATGTTGGGGGGGGGGGTATTGTATGTTTTTTTTTACAGGCAAAAGAGCTGAACTTCTTGGGGCATGCCCCGCAAAGGGCCCTGTTCAGGGCTGGTAAGGTAAAAGAGCTTGTAACTTTTTTAATTTAGAATAGGGTAGGGAATTTTTTATTTTGGGGGGCTTTGTTATTTTATTAGGGGGCTTAGAGTAGGTGTAATTAGTTTAAAATTGTTGTAATATTTTTCTTATGTTTGTAAATATTTTTTTATTTTCTGTAACTTAGTTCTTTTTTATTTTTTGTACTTTAGATAGTTTATTTAATTGTATTTATTTGTAGCAATTGTGTTTAATTAATTTATTGATAGTGTAGTGTTAGGTTAATTGTAGGTAATTGTAGGTAGTTTATTTAATTATTTTATTGATAGGGTAGTGTTAGGTTTAATTATATCTTAGGTTAGGATTTATTTTACAGGTAAATTTGTAATTATTTTAACTAGGTAACTATTAAATAGTTCTTAACTATTTAATAGCTATTGTACCTGGTTAAAATAAATACAAAGTTGCCTGTAAAATAAATATTAATCCTAAAATAGCTATAATATAATTATAATTTATATTGTAGCTATATTAGGGTTTATTTTACAGGTAAGTATTTAGCTTTAAATAGGATTAATTTATTTAATAAGAGTTAATTTATTTCGTTAGATGTAAATTATATTTAAGTTAGGGGGGTGTTAGTGTTAGGGTTAGACTTAGCTTTAGGGGTTAATACATTTATTAGAATAGCGGTGAGCTCCGATCGGAAGATTAGGGGTTAATAATTGAAGGTAGGTGTCGGCGATGTTAGGGAGGGCAGATTAGGGGTTAATACTATTTATGATAGGGTTAGTGAGGCGGATTAGGGGCTAATAACTTTATTATAGTAGCGCTCAGGTCCGCTCGGCAGATTAGGAGTTAATAAGTGTAGGCAGGTGTCGGCGACGTTGAGGGGGGCAGATTAGGGGTTAATAAATATAATATAGGGGTCGGCGGTGTTAGGGGTAGCAGATTAGGGGTACATAGGGATAACGTAGGTGGCGGCGATTTGCGGTCGGAAGATTAGGGGTTAATTATTTTAAGTAGCTGGCGGCGACGTTGTGGGGGGCAAGTTAGGGGTTAATAAATGTAATACAGGGGTCGGCGGGGTTAGGGGCAGCAGATTAGGGGTACATAAATATAACGTAGGTGGCGGTCGGCAGATTAGGGGTTAAAAATTTTAATCGAGTGGCGGCGATGTGGGGGGAGCTCGGTTTAGGGGTACATAGGTAGTTTATGGGTGTTAGTGTACTTTAGGGTACAGTAGTTAAGAGCTTTATAAACCGGCGTTAGCCAGAAAGCTCTTAACTCCTGCTATTTTCAGGCGGCTGGAATCTTGTCGTTAGAGCTCTAACGCTCACTTCAGAAACGACTCTAAATACCAGCGTTAGAAAGATCCCATTGAAAAGATAGGCTACGCAAATGGCGTAGGGGGATCTGCGGTATGGAAAAGTCGCGGCTGAAAAGTGAGCGTTAGACCCTTTAATCACTGACTCCAAATACCAGCGGGCGCCCAAAACCAGCGTTAGGAGCCTCTAACGCTGGTTTTGACGGCTACCGCCGAACTCCAAATCTAGGCCTTAGAGTCTCTAGCACTGTTAAACTAGTGCCTTAAAGGAGTTCAATCAGAATGTTGTTTTTTGCTCCTTGCAGATCCTTGTAACAAACAGTCGCCTAGATTTAGAGTTCTGCGTTAGCCGCCAAAACCAGCGTTAAGGGGTCCTAACGCTGGTTTTGGCCACCCGCTGGTATTTAGAGTCAGTCAGGAAAGGGTCTAACACTCACTTTCCAGCCGCGACTTTTCCATACTGCACATCCCCTTATGTCAATTGGGTATCCTATCTTTTCAATGGGATCTGCCTAACGCTGGTATTTAGAGTCTTGGCTGAAGTGAGCGTTAGAACTCTAACGACAAGACTCCAGCCGCAGAAAAAAGTCAGGAGTTTCTAAGCTTTCTGGGCTAACGCCGGTTCATAAAGCTCTTAACTACTGTACTCTAACGTACATTAACACCCATAAACTACCTATGAACCCCTAAACCGAGGTCCCCCCACATCGCCGCCACTCTAATAAAAATGTTTAACCCCTAATCTGCCGACAGCACACCGCCGCAACCTACATTATCCCTATGTACCCCTAATCTGCTGCCCTAGCATCTCCGACACCTACATAATATTTATTAACTCCTAATCTGCCCCCCAACGTCGCCGCTACCTTACCTACACTTATTAACCCCTAATCTGCCGATCGGACCTCGCCCCTAATCTAATAAATGTAGTAACCCCTAAAGCTAAGTCTAACCCTAACACTAACACCCCCCTAAGTTAAATATAATTTAAATCTAATGAAGTAAAAATTAACTCTTATTAAATAAATGAATTCTATTTAAAGCTAAATACTTACCTGTAAAATAAACCCTAATATAGCTACAATATAACGAATAATTATATTGTAGCTATTTTAGGATTTATTTTTATTTTACAGGCAACTTTGTATTTATTTTAACTTGGACCCTCTTCTGGACCTCTTCTTGCCGGATAGGATGAAGACTTCAGACCCTCTTCTGGACTTCTTCTTGCCGGATAGGATGAAGACTTCAGACCCTCTTCTGGACGGATCGGTGATACCCGGCGTGGTGAAGATGAGGTAGGGAGATCTTCAGGGGATTAGTGTTAGGTTTTTTAAGGAGTGTTTGGGTTAGATTAGGGGTATGTGGGTGGTGGGTTGTAATGTTGGTGGGGGGTATTGTATGTTTTTTTTAAATGCAAAAGAACTGTTTTCTTTGGGGCATGCCCCGCAAAAGGCCTTTTTAAGGGCTGGTAAGGTAAAAGAGCTGATAACTTTTTATTTTAGAATAGGGTAGGGCATTTTTTTATTTTGGGGGGCTTTGTTATTTTTTTAGGGGGCTTAGAGTAGGTGTAATTAGTTTAAAATTCTTGTAATCTTCTTTTTTTTGTAATTTAGTTATTAACTATTTAATAGCTATTGTACCTAGTTAAAATAAATACAAAGTTGTCTGTAAAATAAATATAAATGCTAAAATAGCTACAATATAATTATTTGTTGTATTGTAGCTAAATTAGGGTTTATTTTACAGGTAAGTATTTAGCTTTAAATAGGATTAATTTATTTAATAAGATTTATTTTATTTCGTTAGAATAAAATTATATTTAACTTAGGGGGGTGTTAGGGTTAGACTTAGCTTTAGGCGTTAATACATTTATTAGAGTAGCGGTGAGGTCCGGTCGGCAGATGAGGGGTTAATACTTGAAGTTAGGTGTCGGCGATGTTAGGAAGGGCAGATTAGGGGTTAATACTATTTATTATAGGGTTTTTGAGGCGGGAGTGAGGCGGTTTATGGGTTAATATATTTATTATAGTGGCGGCGAGGTCCGGTCGGCAGATTAGGGGTTAATAAGTGTAGTTAGGTAGCGGCAACGTTGGGGGGGCAGATTAGGGGTTCATAAATATAATATAGGGGTCGGCGATGTTAGGTGCAGCAAATTGGGCAGCAAATTAGGGGTACATAGCTATAATGTAGGTTGCGGCGGTGTACGGAGCGGCAGATTAGGGGTTAATAATAATATGCGATAGCAGGGATGGCAGATTAGGTGTTAATAAGTGTAAGGTTAGGGGTGTTTAGACTCTGGGTTCATGTTAGGGTGTTAGGTGCAGACTTAGGAAGATTTTTCCCCATAGGAAACAAGGGGGCTGAGTTAGGAGCTGAACGCTGCTTTTTTGCAGGGTTTTTTTTCAGCTCAAACTGCCCCATTGTTTCCTATGGGGATATCATGCACGAGCACGTTTTTGAAGCTGGCCGCATCCGTAACCAACGCTGGTATTTAGAGTTTCAGTGGCAGTAAATTATGCTCTACGCTCCCTTTTTGGAGCCTAACGCAGCCCTTCAGAGAACTCTAATACCAGCGTTGTTTAAAAGGTGCGGGGGGGAAAAACGCGTAGCTAATGCACCCCTTTGGCTGCAAAACTCTAAATCTAGGTGAGTGTTTGTGCTCCAAAAGGAAAAACAGTCCAGCAGCAGCTAATCAATTTCAACTAGTTTCAGCCTTGTGCAGGCCTTTCTCAAGATGCTGGTCTGATGTTTTCCCTGGCTATTTAAAGCCAAAGTATTAACTGTTTATCTGCTGGACTTAATTTGGATAACTTGAAATGTGAATCATAGCTCAATTAGGCCTAGATTTGGAGTTTTGTCGGTAACGACCCGAAAAACTAACGCCGGCTTTTTTCTGGCCGCACCATAACAATAACTCTGGTATCGAGAGTCCACATAAAGGCTGCGTTAGGCTCCAAAAAAGGAGCGTAGAGCATTTTTAACGCAGCTTCAACTCTCGATACCATAGTTGCTTACGCAAGCGGCCAGCCTAAAAAACGTGCTCGTGCACAATTCTCCCATAGGAAACAATGGGGCTGTTTGAGCTGAAAAAAACCAAACACCTGCAAAAAAGCCGCGTTCAGCTCCTAACGCAGCCCCGTTGTTTGCTATGCCGTAACCCTTCCTACGTCTGCACCTAACACTCTAACATGTACCCCGAGTCTAAACATCCCTAACCTTACACTTATTAACCCCTATTCTGCCACCCCCGCTATCGCTGACCCCTGCATATTATTATTAACCCCTAATCTGCCGCTCCGTAAACCGCCGCTACTTACATTATCCCTATGTACCCCTAATCTGCTGCCCCTAACACCGCCGACCCCTATATTATATTTATTAACCCCTAATCTGCCCCCCACAACGTCGCCTCCACCTGCCTACACTTATTAACCCCTAATCTGACGACCGGACCTGAGCGCTACTATAATAAAGTTATTAACCCCTAATCCGCCTCACTAACCCTATCATAAATAGTATTAACCCCTAATCTGCCCTCCCTAACATCGCCGACACCTAACTTCAATTATTAACCCCTAATCTGACGACCGGAGCTCACCGCTATTCTAATAAATGTATTAACCCCTAAAGCTAAGTCTAACCCTAATACTAACACCCCCCTAAATTAAATATAATTTAAATCTAACGAAATTAATTATCTCTTATTAAATAAATTATTCCTATTTAAAGCTTAATACTTACCTGTAAAATAAATCCTAATATAGCTACAATATAAATTATAATTATATTATAGCTATTTTAGGATTTATATTTATTTTACAGGTAACTTTGTATTTATTTTAACCAGGTACAATAGCTATTAAATAGTTAAGAACTATTTAATAACATAGTAACATAGTAACATACATAGTAGATAAGGTTGAAAAAAGACTGAAGTCCATCGAGTTCAACCTATACAAATCTAAAATACTTACAAAAAGCTCCAGTTAAGCTTAAATAACCCCATTAAAATGTGACCCATTTAATACTAGCAATCATATCCATGAATTTTGTTTATATACAGAAATTTATCCAGACTATTTTTAAATGTATCTATGGTATTGGCATTCACTACCTCCTTTGGTAATGAGTTCCACAATTTTATTGCTCTTACAGTGAAAAAACGTTTCCGTTGCAGGAGATTAAATCTCCTTTCCTCCAACCTCAAATTATGACCTCTTGTCAGAACCAATTTTCTTGGAATAAAAAGAGCTTCTGCCATCTCTGTATATGGGCCTTGAATATATTTATATAAAGTAATCATGTCACCTCTCAAGCGCCTTTTTTCTAAAGAGAACAGACCCAGTTTGGCTAGCCTCTCCTCATAGGTTAATTTCTCCAATCCCCTTATTAGCTTTGTGGCCCTTCTCTGAACTTTTTCTAGTTCTGCAATATCTTTTTTAGCAATCGGTCCCCAGAACTGCACTCCAAACTCAAGGTGAGGTCTTACCAGGGCTTTATATAATGACAGAATTATGCTTTCCTCCCTTGAATCAATGCCTCTTTTAATACATGCTAGTATCTTATTAGCCTTTGAAGCCACTGCCCTGCATTGTGCACTCATCTTTTGCTTGTTATCTATTACTACTCCCAAATCCCTTTCCTCCTGTGTTTGGCTAAGTCTTGTCCCATTTAAAAAATACATAGCCTGCTTATTTTTACTTCCAAAATGTAGAACCTTACATTTTTCCGTATTAAATCTCATTTTCCATTCACTTGCCCATAGTTCTAATTTTAGCAAATCCCTTTGCAAAGAGAGTTCATCCTGCTCTGACCTAATGACCTTACTTAACTTAGTATCATCTGCAAAAATAGAGATGTCGCTATTTAATCCTTGCTCCAAGTCATTTATAAAAATATTAAAAAGAACAGGGCCCAGTACTGATCCCTGGGGGACGCCACTGATTACCTTTGTCCAATCTGAGTATGATCCATTTACTGCTACTCGTTGCTCCCTATCTTTTATCCAGTTATTTATCCATGAGCTAACATTTTCAGCTATTCCCAGTCCCTTAATTTTGTGCATTAATCTCTCATGTGGCACTGTATCAAATGCCTTTGCAAAATCTAAGTATATCACATCAACTGATTCCCCTTTATCTATATTTTTACTTACTTCCTCGTAGAATCTAATTAGATTAGTTTGACATGATCTATTTCTCCTAAAGCCATGCTGATTAGAACTCATAATCTTGTTTACACGAATATGCTCATCAATATAATCCCTTATAATCCCTTCAAATATCTTCCCCACTATTGATGTCAGACTATCTGGTCTATAGCTTCCTGGATCATCCCTGCTTCCCTTTTTGAAGAGTGGCACCACATCAGCTTTACGCCAATCCTGGGGTACCATGCCTGAGGATAATGAGTCTTGAAAAATTAAGAGTAAAGGTTTGTCTATAACAGTGCTAAGTTCACTTAACACCCTTGGGTGTATTCCATCTGGGCCTGGAGTTTTATTTACCTTAATATTTTTTAGTTTTTTCCTGATATCCTCTAAACAAAACCCAGTTAGTGGTATGGACTGGCATGTTCTATTCTGTTCCAAAGTATCATTCAATGGTTCCTCTCTTGTGTATACTGAAGAAAAAAACTGGTTTAGTACCTCAGCCTTTTCCCTGTCATTATTTATCATGCTACCCTCCACACATTTTAATGTACCTATATTATCCTTCTTAGATTTTTTGCTATTTATGTACTTAAAGAACCTTTTAGGGTTAGACTTAGAATCCTTGGCAATTAATTTTTCATTTTCAATTTTGGCTAATTTGATTGCTTTTTTGCATGCTTTGTTACATTCCTTATAAATATTGTATGCTGAGTCTGTACTATTTTCTTTTAATAATTTAAATGCCCTACGTTTTTTCCTAATTTCTTTTAACACATTTTTATTTAGCCATAACGGCTTTTTTTTTTTATTTTTATTTTTATAACCATATGGTATGTATTGATATGTATATTTAGTTAACAAATTTTTAAATATTATCCATTTATCCTCTGTATTTTTATTAGAAAATACATTGTACCAATTTATATTATTTAATGATTTCCTTAAATCGTTGAATTTTGCTTTCTTGAAATTAAAAGTCTTAGTTAAGCCTTTAAAACACTGCATATGAAAAGAGATTTCAAATGTGACCATGTTATGATCACTGTTACCCAAATGTTCTTTAACTTCTATGTTTGATATTATATCTGTATTGTTTGATTGCACTAAATCCAATATAGCTTTACTCCTAGTTGGCTCCTCTATTAATTGTGACAAGAAGTTATCCCTGAGAACATTTAAAAATCTATCCCCCTTAGCTGAATTACTAGTTTCATTGGCCCAGTTTATATCAGGGTAGTTAAAATCTCCCATAATTACAGCACTGTTATTAGCAGCCTTACCTATTTGGATAAGTAGTTGAGTTTCCTCTGGGTCACTAATGTTGGGAGGCTTGTAGCATGTTCCTAGTAATATTTTTTTAGGATTTTTCCCCCCACTCTTTATTTCAACCCACAGGGTCTCTACATTGTCACTTGTATCATAAATATCTTCCCTTATTGTAGGTTTAAGGTCAGGTTTAATATACATGCAGGTTCCTCCACCCCTTTTATTATTCCTGTCCCTCCTAAATAATGTATACCCCTCTAAGTTAACTGCCCAGTCATGTGAATCATCCCACCAAGTTTCAGTTATACTGATAACATCATAGTCCTCTTCTGCAACTAAGAGCGTCAGCTCCCCCATTTTACCTGTCATGCTTCTTGCATTTGTTGTCATACATTTAATTTTCATGTGCTTTCTGCTGCTACTTGGTGTACTTTCCTCTATACTTTCTAATGTGACATTTCTTAAGTCATCCCTTCCTTGAGATATTAATGGCTAAAATAGTTAAAATAATTACAAAATTACCTGTAAAATAAATCCTAACCTAAGTTACAAATAAACCTAACACTACACTATCAATAAATTAATTAAATAAACTACCTACAATTACCTACAATTAACCTAACACTACACTATCAATAAATTAATTAAATACAATTGCTACAAAGAAATACAATTAAATAAACTAGCTAAAGTACAAAAAATAAAAAAGAACTAAGTTACAAAAAATAAAAAAATATTTACAAACATAAGAAAAATATTACAACAATTTTAAACTAATTACACCTACTCTTAGCCCCCTAATAAAATAACAAAGCCCCCCAAAATAAAAAAATGCCCTACCCTATTCTAAATTACTAAAGTTCAAAGCTCTTTTACCTTACCAGCCCTGAACAGGGCCCTTTGCGGGGCATGCCCCAAGAAGTTCAGCTCTTTTGCCTGTAAAAGAAAAAATACAATACCCCCCCCCCCAACATTACAACCCACCACCCACATACCCCTAATCTAACCCAAACCCCCCTTAAATAAACCTAACACTAAGCCCCTGAAGATCATCCTACCTTGTCTTCACCATACCAGGTTCACCGATCGGTCCAGAAGAGCTCCTCCGATGTCCTGATCCAAGCCAAAGCAGGGGGCTGAAGAGGTCCATGATCCGGCTGAAGTCTTCATCCAAGCGGGCCAGAAGAGGTCTTCCATCCGATTGAAGTCTTCATCCAAGCGGCATCCATCCGGAGCGAAGCGGCAGCATCCTGAAGACCTCCACTGCGGAACATCCATCCTGGCCGACGACTGAACGACGAATGACGGTTCCTTTAAATGACGTCATCCAAGATGGCGTCCCTCAAATTCCGATTGGCTGATAGGATTCTATCAGCCAATTGAAATTAAGGTAGGAATATTCTGATTGGCTGATGGAATCAGCCAATCAGAATCAAGTTCAATCCGATTGGCTGATCCGATCAGCCAATCGGATTGAACTTGATTCTGATTGGCTGATTCCATCAGCCAATCAGAATATTCCTACCTTAATTCCGATTGGCTGATAGAATCCTATCAGCCAATCGGAATTTGAGGGACGCCATCTTGGATGACGTCATTTAAAGGAACCGTCATTCGTCGTTCAGTCGTCGGCCAGGATGGATGTTCCGCGGTGGAGGTCTTCAGGATGCTGCCGCTTCGCTCCGGATGGATGCCGCTTGGATGAAGACTTCAATCGGATGGAAGACCTCTTCTGGCCCGCTTGGATGAAGACTTCAGCAGGATCATGGACCTCTTCAGCCCCCCGCTTGGGCTTGGATCAGGACATTGGAGGAGCTCTTCTGGACCGATCGGTGAACCTGGTATGGTGAAGACAAGGTAGGATGATCTTCAGGGGCTTAGTGTTAGGTTTATTTAAGGGGGGTTTGGGTTAGATTAGGGGTATGTGGGTGGTGGGTTGCAATGTTGGGGGGGGTATTGTATTTTTTCTTTTACAGGCAAAAGAGCTGAACTTCTTGGGGCATGCCCCGCAAAGGGCCCTGTTCAGGGCTGGTAAGGTAAAAGAGCTTTGAACTTTAGTAATTTAGAATAGGGTAGGGCATTTTTTTATTTTGGGGGGCTTTGTTATTTTATTAGGGGGCTTAGAGTAGGTGTAATTAGTTTAAAATTGTTGTAATATTTTTCTTATGTTTGTAAATATTTTTTTATTTTTTGTAACTTAGTTCTTTTTTATTTTTTGTACTTTAGCTAGTTTATTTAATTGTATTTCTTTGTAGCAATTGTATTTAATTAATTTATTGATAGTGTAGTGTTAGGTTAATTGTAGGTAATTGTAGGTAGTTTATTTAATTAATTTATTGATAGTGTAGTGTTAGGTTTATTTGTAACTTAGGTTAGGATTTATTTTACAGGTAATTTTGTAATTATTTTAACTATTTTAGCTATTAAATAGTTCTTAACTATTTAATAGCTATTGTACCTGGTTAAAATAAATACAAAGTTACCTGTAAAATAAATATAAATCCTAAAATAGCTATAATATAATTATAATTTATATTGTAGCTATATTAGGATTTATTTTACAGGTAAGTATTTAGCTTTAAATAGGAATAATTTATTTAATAAGAGATAATTAATTTCGTTAGATTTAAATTATATTTAACTTAGGGGGGTGTTAGTATTAGGGTTAGACTTAGCTTTAGGGGTTAATACATTTATTAGAATAGCGGCGAGATTCGGTCGGCAGATTAGGAGTTAATAATTGAAGTTAGGTGTTGGCGATGTTAGGGAGGGCAGATTAGGGGTTAATACTATTTATGATAGGGTTAGTGAGGCGGATTAGGGGTTAACTTTATTATAGTAGCGCTCAGGTCCGGTCGGCAGATTAGGGGTTAAGAAGTGTAGGCAGGTGGAGGCGACGTTGTGGGGGGCAGATTAGGGGTTAATAAATATAATACAGGGGTCGGCGGTGTTAGGGGCAGCAGATTAGGGGTACATAAGGATAACGTAGGTGGCGGTCGGCAGATTAGGGGTTAAAAAATTTTTTTCGAGTGTCGGCGATGTGGGGGGACCTCGGTTTAGGGGTACATAGGTAGTTTATGGGTGTTAGTGTACTTTAGAGCACAGTAGTTAAGAGCTTTATAAACCGGCGTTAGCCCAGAAAGCTCTTAACTACTGACTTTTTTCCTGCGGCTGGAGTTTTGTCGTTAGATGTCTAACGCTCACTTCAGAAACGACTCTAAATACCGGAGTTAGAGAAATCCCATTGAAAAGATAGGATACGCAATTGACGTAAGGGGATCTGCGGTATGGAAAAGTCGCGGCTGGAAAGTGAGCGTTAGACCCTATCTTGAGTGACTCCAAATACCGGCGGTAGCCTAAAACCAGCGTTAGGAGCCTCTAACGCTGGTTTTCACGGCTAACGCCAAACTCTAAATCTAGGCCTTAGTGTCCTTATTTATTTTTGCATGTGAAATTGTCACTTTAAGTTACTAAATGACTTTCCTTTGTCTTCATTTTTTTATAAACGTATTTTACTTCATTCATAAAGGCATTTGTTTCTTTAGCCAACTTTGTGAGGGAGTTTCAATGTTTTTCAAAAAGACTGGAGACCCCAAATAAACATTTTTAAACATTTTAAACATTTTTATATAATTTTATAAAACTTATAGAACTTTAAACAATTAATGTAAACATATATATAAACTCACACATATATACATGCACACATACACATATGAATATACACACACATACACACATGAGATGGATAATATTTAACTTTAAATCTTTTAAATCTCATTGAACTTGCCTTTATTACTATACGCATAATTTAAAGATTAAAAGTTCATACAAAAGGTTTTAGTGAAATCAGATTATCATAAAGCTAATATTTCCCCCTTAACCCTTTGGCTGCTAAGCCATTTCCCCCCTGGGTGCTAATATTTTCTTTAGATTTTTTTTATTTTTGAAATTTTTGAATTTTTTTTTTTTTTACTTTTTTTTTTTTACAGACCCCCAAGACTTACACTGTTGAAAAGGTTAGGCGATTACCTTTTCAACAGTGGGTCTTGGGGGTCTGTAGCTGCTTAGATGCCTGAGATACAGGCTTCTAAGCAGCATGCCCCCTCCTCCTATACTTAACATTTTTAAGTATAAATAAAATTGCGCGGTGACGTCATCATGTAATTGTGCGTGACGTCACCACGTATCACATGAAGCCCCGGCGATGCCTGTCACTCTACAGGCACGATCGCCGGGGTAGCATCAGTAAGGAGCCCCCAGATCTCCCTCATGGTGGGAGAGTGCTCATGACGGCTCTGAGCCGTCATAAGCACCAGAGTGAGAAACTCTGATTTAACGTAGAAAAAATCTGATTGGCTGATGCAATCAGCCAATCATATTGAAGTGCAATCCGATTGGCTGATCCAATCAGCCAATCGTATTGAACTCGCATTCTATTGGCTGTTCCGATCAGCCAATAGAATGCGAGTTCAATACAATTGGCTGATTGGATTAGCCAATCGGATTGAACTTCAATCTGATTGGCTGATTGCATCAGCCATTCAGATTTTTTTACCTTAATTCTGATTGGCTGATAGAATTCTATCAGCCAATCGGAATTGAAGGGACGCCATCTTGGATGACGTCCCTTAAAGGAACCTTCATTCGTCGTTAGTCCTTCGGTAGAAGAGGATGGCTCTGCGTCAGCTCCTTTGAAGATGGCTTTGCTCCGCTCCGGATGGATGAAGATTGAAGACGCCGCCTGGATGAACACTTCTACTGGATGGAGGACCTCTTCTTGCCCCGCTTGGATGAAGACTTCTACCGGATCAAGGACCTCCTCTGCGCACCTTGGATGAAGAATTCGGCTCGGCTGAGTGAAGACGACTCAAGGTAGGGAGATCTTCAGGCTGTTAGCGATAGGTTTTTTTAAGGGGGGTTTGGGTGGGTTAGAGTAGGGGTATGTGGGTGGTGGGTTGTAATGTTGGGGCGGGGGTATTGCATTTTATTTTCAGGTAAAATAGCTGATTAATTTGGGGCAAGGCCCTGCAAAAAGCCCTTTTAATTGCTGGTAAAAGAGCTGATTACTTTTGTATTTTAGAATAGGGTAGGGATTTTTTTTATTTTGGTGGGGGGCATAGATTAGGTGTAATTAGTTTAAACTGCTTGTAATTCTTTTTTATTTTTTGTAATTTAGTGTTTGTTTGTTTTTTGTATTATAGAATAGTTTATTATAATGTATTGTATTTTATTTTAGGTAATTGTAGGTAATTTATTTAATTAATTGAATGATAGTGTAGTGTTAGGTTTAATTGTACCCTAGGTTAGGATTTATTTTACAGGTAATTTTTTAGTTATTTTAACTAGGTAGCTATTAAATAGTTATTAACTATTTAATAGCTATTGTACCTAGTTAAAATAAATACAAAGTTGCCTGTAAAATAAATATAAATTCTAAAATAGCTACAATGTAACTATTAGTTATATTGTAGCTATATTAGGGTTTATTTTATAGGTAAGTATTTAGTTTTAAATAGGAATAATTTATTTAATTATAAGAATATTATTTCTTATAATTTAAATTATATTTATGTTAGGGGGGTGTTAGGGTTAGGGTTAGACTTAGGTTTAGGGGTTAAAAACTTTATTATAGTAGCGGCAACGGTGCGGGCGGGAGATTAGGGGTTAATAATTGTAGGTAGGTGGCGGCAATGTTAGGGAGGGCAGATTAGGGGTTAAAAAAAATATTATAGTGTTTTCGAGGCGGGAGCGCTGGGGTTTAGGGGTTAATACATTTATTATAGTGGCGGCGAGGTCCGGTCGGCAGATTAGGGGTTAATAAGTGTAGTTAGGTAGCGGCGACGTTGGGGGGGGCAGATTAGGGGTTAATAAATATAATATAGGGGTCGACGATGTTAGGAGCAGCAGATTAGGGGTTCATAGGTGTTACAGAAGCATTAGTTATTTTGTTGTGAAGAAACTTATTTCCCAGCAGCAATGCCTGAACCAGCCAAGCCAGCGCCTAAGAAGGGCTCCAAGAAAACTGTAACAAGTATCATTTCATAAAGGGTTAACTCTGTTCAGTTTTGAGAAAACTATTTTCTGAGGCAGGTTTCCTAGCATATTGTGTACTGTAATTAAGTTTGTGATAAGCATTCACTGCTAGGTGATAAGAAGGACTCAATTGTTTTCTTGTGTGTACTTGTTATCTGCGGTGGCCTGTCCAAGGGCTTTGTCTAAATGTGTGATGGGGGATTTTATGCTTCCCCCCCTGGGAGTGCCCTGTGTGCATGTAACCAAAATAAAAAGCAGGCTGGGCATCCCAGTCCTCAGTTCTTGGTTGTCCCTCAATCGCAGCGTTGACTCGTTTTTGTGGGCAGAAGGGTATCCTAGCTGTACTACAGCTAAGGGGGATTATTCTACATTTGCGAGACTCATATAGAATACTATGGAAAGCAGTTTCTCCCCTCTTCAGCAATAGGAATCCAGGCTACTAAGCGGTCCATCTCTCAGCGAGACTAAGGGTAACCGTAACATTTGGCGGCAGCGGTGGGATTTTTCCTGGATTTCCTAGGAGAGGTACAGAACGGATGGAGAGCGCTTACGAAAAATGGAAGCGTACACCCCTAAAGGATTTACTTGAAAGCAGAGGGGGGTACGCCAGCAACCGGCCGAGGAGAGAGCTGATCGCAGAATTGACCGAACTGGATCAGAGCTTCACAATGGCGGAAACACCGACCACGATTAGTGACGAAAAAACCAGGATTGTTCGGGAGAGGCTCTCACTGTACGGGCCGAACCCCTCCATGGAATTGGTACAGCAGTTGATGGCGGAAGCGGACAAGGATATACGAGAGACTCGAGCCCACGAACTCAACCTAGCGAATGCACACCGCAATGCTGAAGCCCCGCAGGTAATCATCCCTGTCGAAAATGCTGGGAGGCCCAAGATACCCTATGCGGCATTTCGACCCTTCCTAGAGAGCGAGACAGGGATTGATGAATATTTGGCGGACTTCGAAAGGCAATGTGCCCTGCACCAGATTCCCAACAGGGAGTGGCCCACGATATTGTCTGGGAAACTATCCGGGCGAGCCCTGGAAGCCTTTCGTACTCTGGGTGCTGAGGAAGTGACACAGTATGAGCTAGTTAAGGAGACACTGTTGCGACGGTACGCAGTAACTCCGGACGCGTATCGCCGACAGTTTCGGGGCACGAAAAAGAAGCCTAACGATACCCATATGGAATGGGCGCACCGAATGCGGAGAGCGGCAAATCACTGGATGAGCGGAAGTAAAGCAGTGACTGGTGAGGAAATTTTACAATTGTTTCTCTTAGAACATTTTTATAATGGCATGGAACAGCAAGGGGAGGAATGGCTGCGAGACAGGCGACCTTCTACCTTAGAAGAAGCAGCCAAATTGGCCGATGAACATTATGACTCCCGTCTTCACGAACCCAGAGAGGTTTACCGTGCACCCCCTCGTGCTGAATTCCGAGCCCCGGTGCCCGCAGGGCCCGCCCGACACTCAGGACCACCCAATAACAGCTCTGAGCGTCCCAGACCGACTTGCCACCGATGCAAGCAACCAGGGCATTTCATGGCTAGCTGCCCCCTTAATACGCACCAGACACCCAGGAATTACAATTACCCCTCTGGGGCATATCGTCCGGCCCGGACCCTCTGTGTTAACCAAGAGGCCCCTATGGAGGAATATTTGGGGCCGCTTCACGAGGCGGACCCTGTATATGCTGCCTCAGATAACCGCCAGCACCATCGGCAGAAGGTATGGCTCGAGGGGCGATCTACCGAGGGATTGAGAGACACAGGGGCTACTATCACGCTGGTACAGAGTCATTTGGTGCCGGAGCACAAGCGATCTGGACAGACTGTGGCCGTTAGAGTGGCGGGGGGGGATGTGTACAAAATTCCAACAGCTAAAGTGCATCTTGATTGGGGAGCGGGAAAGGGGGCTGTGAACGTGGGCATAATGGATAATTTACCTGCCGAAGTACTACTGGGCAATGATTTGGGCCCCATGACTTCTGCCTATGCTCCAGTATGCAACAACGAGGCGGACCCAGTGACTACACGGGCCCAAGCCCGGACGGAGCGAGAACTCTCACCAGTGCGGGAGACACAGGTAAGACCTACCCCGACATTGCCTGACATGTTAGGCCCCATACCCTGGGACACCCCAGATGCTTTCGAGACAGAGTCTAAGACTGACCCGACCTTACAAAAGTACCGGGAACGAGCAGAGACCGGAGGGGGCGGGGCAGATAATGAAACATTCTTATGGGAAAAAGGGAAACTATACCGCTGGACAGAGAAAAGGGGACAGCGTAGGCGACAGCTGGTAGTGCCCCACAAATACCGTCAAGAAATCCTCAAGATAGGCCATGACATCCCCTTAGCAGGCCACCTAGCTGTAACCCGTACCCTACACCGCATTACTCACACGTTCTTTTGGCCAGGGGTACACGCCGACGTTAGAACTTACTGTAACACCTGCGATGTGTGTCAACGAGTAGGAAGGCGAGGCGATCACCCTAAAGCCCATCTAGTAAATATGCCCATTGTAGAGGAACCCTTCAGCCGGGTTGCTATTGACCTAGTGGGACCACTGGCTACCCCTAGTCCCTCCGGTAAGCGCTACATTCTTACCGTAGTGGACTACGCTACCAGGTACCCAGAGGCTGTCGCCCTATCCAACATACAAGCGGATACGGTAGCGAATGCACTAGTACAGGTGTTCTCCCGGGTAGGATTTCCAAAAGAAATCCTATCCGACCGAGGCACCCAATTTACGGCTGAATTGACCCAACAACTCTGGCAGGTTTGCAAAATTAAGTCCCTCCTGAGCTCCCCATACCACCCCCAGACGAACGGGCTGTGTGAGAGGTTCAATGGGACCCTCAAGCAAATGCTCAAGACGTTCACTCAGGAATACCGAGACTGGGAACGCTTCCTGCCGCACCTCCTTTTTGCTTATCGGGAGGTGCCCCAGGAAACGACAGGGTTCTCTCCCTTTGAGTTGCTCTACGGAAGAAAGGTACGGGGACCCCTAAACCTGATCCGGGAGCACTGGGAGGGAGAGATGGAGACTGACGGTGTCCCCATTGTGCCATACGTGCTGGAACTCAGGGACCGAATGGAGCAATTAGCCAAATCCGTGCGGGCTAATCTCCAGTCGGCCCAGAGAAGACAGAAAGTATGGTACGATCGGGGGGCCCGAAAGAGAATCTTTACCATAGGACAAAAGGTGTTAGTACTTAAGCCGGTGAAGACAGACAAATTGCAGGCGTCCTGGCAGGGCCCCTACCAGATCGTAGAGAAAAGGGGAGACACCACTTATGTGATAGCTAGCTGCCACGACAACAATCTTAGAAAGACATTCCATGTAAACATGCTCAAGGAATATTTTGAGCGACCAGAGAACGTGACGGCCATATGTTGTTCCCCTCAGGAAGGCCCCGACAGTCTACCCATTCCAGACCTATTAGAAAAGAGTCTCCCCACAGGTATAGTGGCTCAGGTTCAGATAGGAGACCGACTTAGCCCCACTGAAAGGGAGCAGCTCAACCAACTCCTACAGTCCAAACACCTCACCTTCTCCCCGAAGCCAGGGTACACTACTTTAACCACCCACCAGGTAGATACTCCGGGACAAGCTCCCTTGCGCCAGGCTCCGTACCGAATCCCCGAAGCAGTTAGGATAGGAATGAAGAAGGAGATCGATGAGATGCTCCAACTCGGGGTAATTGAGCCCTCCGATAGTCCCTGGGCCTCCCCAGTTGTCTTGGTGCCCAAGAAAGATGGGACCACCCGGTTCTGCGTAGACTATCGGAGGCTCAATGAAAAGACCGTGACGGACGCGTACCCTATGCCCAGGGTAGACGAGCTACTCGATCGTATAGCCAGGGGAAATTACCTGACCACTATTGACCTCTGCAAAGGTTACTGGCAGATTCCCCTGGCCCCGGAGGCTATCCCCAAGTCGGCATTCGTCACCCCATTCGGCTTATATCAGTTTAGGGTAATGCCGTTTGGGATGAAGAATGCCCCAGCTACATTCCAGCGCTTGGTGGATAGGCTCCTGGATGGCTTCCAGAGTTTTGCTTGCGCCTACCTGGACGACATAGCGATCCACAGTGAGTCATGGGAGGACCACTTAGCTCACATAGGAATGGTTCTGGATCAGATCCGGGCTGCTGGCCTGACTCTGAAGCCAGAAAAATGCCACTTTGGGATGGCCGAGGTACAGTACCTGGGTCACCGGGTGGGGTGTGGAAAGCAGCGACCAGAGCCGGCCAAGATAGAAGCTGTCGCCAATTGGCCCACCCCCATCACTAAGACTCAGGTCCTAGCCTTCCTGGGCACGGCAGGGTACTATAGACGGTTCGTACCAGACTACAGCACACTTGCCAAACCCCTGACTGACTTGACCAAGAAGAACTTACCTCGACAGGTCCTGTGGTCTCCCCACTGTGAAACGGCTTTCCAGGCTCTCAAAAATGCTCTAATTAACGCTCCTGTCTTGGCGGCTCCAGCCCTTAACAAACGTTTTATCGTCCACACAGATGCTTCCATGTTCGGGCTGGGAGCCGTCCTCAGCCAAGTAGGCGAAGATGGAGGGGAGCATCCAGTTGCCTACATCAGCCGGAAGCTCCTGCCCCGCGAAGTCAGCTATGCAGCGGTTGAAAAGGAGTGTTTGGCTTTGGTGTGGGCATTAAAGAAATTGACTCCCTATTTATATGGGCAGGAGTTCACTCTGGTCACCGACCATAACCCGTTGGTGTGGCTGAACCGGGTCTCTGGAGATAATGGCAGGCTATTACGTTGGAGTTTATCGTTGCAACCCTTCAATTTCACCATTACTTACAGACCTGGGAAACAGAATGGCAACGCCGACGGGTTGTCCAGACAAACCGACCTCAGCCCCGCATAACCAGCGGTCTGGACAGCCTTAGTCTGCCCCGAAAAGGGGTCAGACCGTGTCTGCCAGAGTGTTCCACAGAAAGGGAGCACTGTTACAGAAGCATTAGTTATTTTGTTGTGAAGAAACTTATTTCCCAGCAGCAATGCCTGAACCAGCCAAGCCAGCGCCTAAGAAGGGCTCCAAGAAAACTGTAACAAGTATCATTTCATAAAGGGTTAACTCTGTTCAGTTTTGAGAAAACTATTTTCTGAGGCAGGTTTCCTAGCATATTGTGTACTGTAATTAAGTTTGTGATAAGCATTCACTGCTAGGTGATAAGAAGGACTCAATTGTTTTCTTGTGTGTACTTGTTATCTGCGGTGGCCTGTCCAAGGGCTTTGTCTAAATGTGTGATGGGGGATTTTATGCTTCCCCCCCTGGGAGTGCCCTGTGTGCATGTAACCAAAATAAAAAGCAGGCTGGGCATCCCAGTCCTCAGTTCTTGGTTGTCCCTCAATCGCAGCGTTGACTCGTTTTTGTGGGCAGAAGGGTATCCTAGCTGTACTACAGCTAAGGGGGATTATTCTACATTTGCGAGACTCATATAGAATACTATGGAAAGCAGTTTCTCCCCTCTTCAGCAATAGGAATCCAGGCTACTAAGCGGTCCATCTCTCAGCGAGACTAAGGGTAACCGTAACAATAGGTATAATGTAGGTGGCAGCGGTGTCCGGTGGGCAGATTAGGGGTTAAAATTTTTTATTAGAGTGGCGGCGATGGGGGGTGCCTCAGTTTAGGGGTACATAGGTAGTTTATGGGTGTTAGTGTACTTTAGAGCACAGTAGTTAAGAGCTTTATATTCCGGCATTAGCCCATAAAGCTCTTAACTACTGACTTTTTTGGTGGTAGGAATCTTGTCGGTAGAGGGTCTACCGCTCACTTCTCCCAAGACTCCAAATACCAGCGTTAGGCAGATCCCATTGAAAAGATAGGATACGCAATTAGCGTAAGGGGATCTGCGGTAGCCTGGAATCTCGGTAAGGAAGTGAGCGTTAGACCCTTTCCTGCCTGACTCTAAATACCAGCGTGCGGCCAAAAGCAGCGTTAGGACCCCTTAATGCTGCTTTTGACAGCTAACGCCAAACTCTAAATCTTGGCATTAGTGCATTACCTAATACTGAATCCATTCTTAGAATGTGCCAATGCCTGTTTAATATATTCCTTAATTTCTTATGTTGTGTATTGTATGTAGTTATAAAGGGAAGAAACATATGTTTATCTCTTTCAGGTGGTTGTTTGGCTTTCTTCTGTGTGTCATTATTCTTATTTTTATATAGCAAATCCTTTTGATTAATAGCCCTTACTTCTAATTTTACAGTTTCAATTTCGTTTTTTGTCAAATACCCTTTTCACAAATCTCTCTTCTAGAATTTTTGCCTGTAAATCATAGTCTTCTGATTTAGTGCAATTATAGCAATATAGCAATATAGTTATTAGCATCTATGGGTTTAAAGTAATTTTTTGTTATTATTTGCTGATCTATAATTTGTATATTGATATCTAGGAAATTTATACTTTTACTGCTAAATTCATGTGTTAATTTCAAACCTATATTATTTCTGGCTAGATCTTCAGTGAACAAAGATAATAGTTCTATCTCACCCTTCCATATAAAGATCATATCATCTATGTACCTTCTATAGAGCACCAGGTTTGCCTTCCAGTATGTACCAAATATATGCATCTCTTCAAACATTCCCATAAAGAGATTTGCATAACTTGGGGCAAACCTAGTGCCCATAGCTGTACCTTTTTGTTGTAAGTAGATTCTGCCTAAGAAGGATAAGGAATTATTCTTTAGCATAAAATCTGTACATCTTATTAAAAAGCTTGCTTGTAAACATGTTTGTGACATGTTTTTGTCTTTTTTTTAAAAAAAATGTGATACTGCATTCAAACCCAAATGGTGATCAATGACAGTATATAAAGAAGATACGTCACAACTTACTAAAATATAATTTGGTTTCCACTCTATTTCATCTAATATTTGTAGTAGTTCTGTTGAGTCTTTCAGGTATGCAGGTAGTTGAGTAACATACATTTGTAAAAATGAATCAACATATTGGGATAGATTTGCTGTTTCAAAGCCCCTACAGACAGACTCTTATCACATGTTTTTTTATTTGCTTTTCACAACAGGAGAATGCTTGTTCATGTGGGCCATATAGATAACATTATGCTCACTCCTGGAGTTGTGCACAACACAGCACTAATTGGCTAAAATACAAGTCAATAGAAAATAAATAAAAAGTCATGTGATAAGGGGATTTGTCAGAAGAGGCTTAGATACAAGGTAATCACAGAGGTAAAAAGTATATTAATATAACCATGTTGGCTTTGCAAAACTGGGGAATGGGTAATAAAGGGATTATCTATTTTTAGGCTAGATTACAAGTGTTGCGGTACAGCGTTTAAAGCTGAAAAAATGGCAATTCCAGCGTAAAGGCCAGGAACGCATATTACGAGTCGTGTTGGTATAGCTGTAACGCAAGCATTTTAGCCTGTAATGCAACATCCATTCCGAACTCAAAAAAATGACGTTTTTATGTGGGATTTTCATAGCGCCGGTATTACAGGTTGTGCATTGAGGCTAAAAAGCTTGCATTACAGCCTATACCAACACGATCCATACCGCCATCTGAGAAAAGTAGTTATGGATTTGCAGAACAAAAATGTTTCACAAAACTCATGACAAAAGTGTTACAAAGTACACTAACACTCAAAAACTACTTATTAACCCTTAAACCGCTGCCCTCCTGCATCGAAAACACTATTTAAAACATATTAACTCCTAATCTGCTGCCACCCACATCGCGACGATTAAATAAACCTAATAACCCCTAATCTGCCGCCCACCCACATCGCCAACACTATTTAAATATATTAACCCCTAATACGACGCTCCCCGACATCGCTGCCACTATATTAAAGTTATTAACCCCTAAACCTCCGGTCTCCCACATCGCCGCCACTAAATAAACCTATTAACCCCTAAACCGCCGCCCCCCCACATCTCAAAACACTAAATTAAACTATTAACCCCTAAACCTAATACCCCCCTAACTTTAAATTAAAATTACAATATAACTATCTTTAAATAAATAAAAACTTACCTGTGAAATAAAAATAAACCTAACATTCTAATAAAATAAAAGATACTACCAATTTTAAAGGGATAGTTAACCCCAAAATTTTCTTTTATGATTCAGATAGAACATTTAATTTTAAACAACTTTCCATTTAATTCTATTATCAAAGTTTCTTCATTCTCTTGCTATCCATTGCTGAAGGGCAGCATTGCACTACTGACAGGAAGCTGAAAATATCTGTTTAGCCAATCACAAGAGATAAATGTGTGCAGGCACCAATTAGCAACAGCTCCCACTAGTGTATGATATGTGCGTATTCATTGTTTAACAAGGGATACTAAGAGAACAAAGCACATTTAAAAATAGAAGTGAATTTAAAAGTATCTTTAAATGACACGCTCTATCTGAATCATGCAAGTTTAATTTTGACTTTCCTGTCCCTTTAAAACCTAAATTACAAATTTAAAATCCTAACACTACAAAAAAAAAAAAAATCTAAAATTACAAAAAATAATAAAAACTAACGGCTAGATTTAGAGTTCTGCGGCCAAAGGGGTGCGTTAGCTACGCGTGCTTTTTTTCTCCCGCACCTTTTAAATACCGCTGGTATTTAGAGTTCACAGAATGGCTGCGTTAGGCTCCAAAAAGGGAGCGTACAGGCATATTTACCGCCACTGCAACTCTAGATACCAGCGTTGCTTACGGACGCGGCCAGCTTCAAAAACGTGCTCGTGCACGATTCCCCCATAGAAAACAATGGGGCTGTTTGAGTTGAGCAAAAAAGCAGCGTTCAGCTCCTAACGCAGTCCCATTGTTTCCAATGCGGAAACACCTCCTAAGTCTGCACCTAACACCCTAACATGAACCCCGAGTCTAAACACCCCTAACCTTACACTTATTAACCCCTAATCTGCCGCCCCCGCTATCGCTGACCCATGCATATTATTATTAACCCCTAATCTGCCGCTCCGTACACCGCTGCCACCTACATTATAGCTATGTACCCCTAATCTGCTGCGCCTAACACCGCCGACCCCTATATTATATTTATTAACCACTAATCTGCCCCCCTCAATGTCGCCTCCCCCTGCCTACACTTATTAACCCCTAATCTGCCGAGCGGACCGCACCGCTACTATAATAAAGTTATTAACCCCGAATCCGCCTCACTCCGCCTCAATAACCCTATAATAAATAGTATTAACCCCTAATCTGCCCTCCCTAACATCGCTACTGTAATAAATGGATTAACCCCTAAAGCTAAGTCTAACCCTAACACTAACACCCCCCTAAAATATAATTTAAATCTAACAAAATAAATTAACTCTTATTAAATAAATTATTCCTATTTGAAGCTAAATACTTACCTTTAAAATAAACCCTAATATAGCTACAATATAAATTATAATTATATTATAGCTATTTTAGGATTTATATTTATTTTACAGGTAACTTTGTATTTATTTTAACCAGGTACAATAGCTATTAAATAGTTAAGAACTATTTAAAAGTTAAAATAGTTAAAATAATTACAAAATTACCTGTAAAATAAATCCTAACCTAAGTTACAATTAAACCTAACACTACACTATCAATAAATTAATTAAATAAAATACCTACAATTATCTACAATTAAACCTAACACTACACTATCAATAAATTAATTAAATACAATATGTACAAATAAATACAATGAAATAAACTAACTAAAGTACAAAAAATAAAAAAGAACTAAGTTAAAAAAAAATAAAAAAATATTTACAAACATTAGAAAAATATTACAACAATTTTAAACTAATTACACCTACTCTAAGCCCCCTAATAAAATAACAAAGCCCCCCAAAATAAAAAAATGCCCTACCCTATTCTAAATTAAAAAAGTTCAAAGCTCTTTTACCTTACCAGCCCTGAACAGGGCCCTTTGCGGGGCATGCCCCAAAGAATTCAGCTCTTTTGCCTGTAAAAAAAACACATACAATACCCCCCCAACATTACAACCCACCACCCACATACCCCTAATCTAACCCAAAACCCTCTTAAATAAACCTAACACTAAGCCCCTGAAGATCTTCCTACCTTATCTTCACCATGCCAGGTTCACCGATCCGTCTTCGGAAGTCTTGATCCAAGCCTCGGAAGTGTTGATCCAAGCCCAAGCGGGGGGCTGAAGAGTGACGTGGAATCAGCCAATCAGATTTAGCTTGCATTCTATTGGCTGATCGGAACAGCCAATAGAATGCGAGCTCAATCTGATTATCTGATCGGATAAGCCAATCGGATTGAACTTGAATCTGATTGGCTGATTCCAGAATTTTCCTACCTTAATTCCGATTGGCTGATAGAATCCTATCAGCCAATCGGAATTCGATGGACGCCATCTTGGATGATGTCATTTAAAGGAACCGTCATTCGGCTAGTAGGCGTCATTAGAAGAGGATGGATCCGCGTCGGCTGGGAAGAAGATGGCTCCACTCCGCTCCGGAAGAAAGAAGATTGAAGATGCTGCTTGATAGAAGACTTCATCCCGATGATGGACTTCCGACTTCAGCCCGATGATGGATTTCTTCAGCCGCCGCTTGGATCCAGACTTCAGCCCGAGGATGGACGTCACTCTTCAGCCCCCCGCTTGGGCTTGGATCAACACTTCCGAGGCTTGGATCAAGACTTCCGAGGACGGATCGGTGAACCTGGCATGGTGAAGATAAGGTAGGAAGATCTTCAGGAGCTTAGTGTTAGGTTTATTTAAGGGGGGTTTGGGTTAGATTAGGGGTATGTGGGTGGTGGGTTGTAATGTTGGGGGGGGGTATTGTATGTGTTTTTGTTACAGGCAAAAGAGCTGAATTCTTTGGGGCATGCCCCGCAAAGGGCCCTGTTCAGGGCTGGTAAGGTAAAAGAGCTTTGAACTTTTTAATTTAGAATAGGGTAGGGCATTTTTTTTATTTTGGGGGGCTTTGTTATTTTATTAGGGGGCTTAGAGTAGGTGTAATTAGTTTAAAATTGTTGTAATATTTTTCTAATGTTTGTAAATATTTTTTTATTTTTTGTAACTTAGTTCTTTTTTATTTTTTGTACTTTAGTTAGTTTATTTCATTGTATTTATTTGTAGATATTGTATTTAATTAATTTATTGATAGTGTAGTGTTAGGTTTAATTGTAGATAATTGTAGGTATTTTATTTAATTAATTTATTGATAGTGTAGTGTTAGGTTTAATTGTAACTTAGGTTAGGATTTATTTTACAGGTAATTTTGTAATTATTTTAACTATTTTAACTTTTAAATAGTTCTTAACTATTTAATAGCTATTGTACCTGGTTAAAATAAATACAAAGTTACCTGTAAAATAGATATAAATCCTAAAATAGCTATAATATAATTATAATTTATATTGTAGCTATATTAGGGTTTATTTTACAGGTAAGTATTTAGCTTCAAATAGGAATAATTTATTTAATAAGAGTTAATTTATTTTGTTAGATTTAAATTATATTTTAGGGGGGTGTTAGTGTTAGGGTTAGACTTAGCTTTAGGGGTTAATCCATTTATTACAGTAGCGGCGAGATTCGGTCGGCAGATTAGGGGTTAATAATTTATTTATTTAATTCTATTTATTTGTAGGTATTTTATTTAATTAATTTATTGATAGTGTAGTTTTAGGTTTAATTGTAGATAATTGTAGGTATTATATTTAATTAATTTATTGATAGTGTAGTGTTAGGTTTAATTGTAACTTAGGTTAGGATTTATTTTACAGGTAATTTTGTAATTATTTTAACTAGGTAACTATTAAATAGTTCTTAACTATTTAATAGCTATTGTACCTGGTTAAAATAAATACAAAGTTGCCTGTAAAATAAATATTAATCCTAAAATAGCTACAATATAATTATTATTTATATTGCAGCTATATTAGGGTTTATTTTACAGGTAAGTATTTAGATTTAAATAGGAATAATTTATTTAATAAGAGTTAATTTATTTTGTTAGAATAAAATTATATTTAACTTAGGGGGGTGTTAGGGTTAGGGTTAGAATTAGCTTTAGGGGTTAAAAAATTTATTAGAGTAGCGGTGTGCTCCGATCGGCAGATTAGGGGTTAATACTTAAAGTTAGGTGTCGGCGATGTTAGGGAGGGCAGATTAGGGGTTAATACTATTTATTATAGGGTTATTGAGGCGGATTAGGGGTTAATAACTTTATTATAGTAGCGGTGCGGTCCGCTCGGCTGATTAGGGGTTAAGAAGTGTAGGCAGGTGGAGGAGACGTTGAGGGGGTTAGATTAGGGGTTAATAAATATAATATAGGGGTCGGCGGTGTTAGGCGCAGCAGATTAGGGGTACATAGCTGTAATGTAGGTGGCAGCGGTGTACGGAGCGGCAGATTAAGGGTTAATAATAATATGCAGGGGTCAGCAATAGCGGGGGCGGCAGATTAGGGGTTAATAAATATAATATAGGGGTCGGCGGTGTTAGGGGCAGCAGATTAGGGGTTCATAGGGATAATGTAGGTTGCAGGGGTGTGCGTTCCGCAGATTAGGGGTTAAAAAATTTTAATAGAGTGGCGGCGATGTGGGTGGACCTCGGTTTAGGGGTACATAGGTAGTTTATGGGTGTTAGTGTACTTTAGAGCACAGTAGTTAAGAGCTTTATAAACCGGCGTTAGCCCAGAAAGCTTTTAACTACTGTTTTTTTTTTGCGGCTGGAGTTTTGTCGTTAGATTTCTAACGCTCACTTCAGCCACGACTCTAAATACCGGCGTTAGAAAGATCCCATTGAAAAGATAGGATACGCAATTGACGTAAGGGGATCTGCGGTATGGAAAAGTCGCGGCTGCAAAGTGAGCGTTAGACCCTTTCCTGACTGACTCCAAATACCAGAGGGCGGTAAAAACCAGCGTTAGGAGCCTTTAACGCTGGTTTTGACGGCTACCGCCCAACTCTAAATCTAACCGTAAGTTTACAAAAAATAATAAACGAAGTTATCAAAAATAAAAACAATTACACCTAATCTAATAGCCCTATATATAATAAAAAGCCCCCCAAAATAAAAACACCCCCTAGCCTACAATAAGCTACCAATAGCCCTTAAAGGGCATTTTGTAGGGCATTGCCCTAAGTTAAACAGCTCTTTTACCTGTAAAAAAATACAAAGACCCCCCCAACAGTAAAACCCACCACCCAACCAAACCCCCAAAATAAAAAACCTAACTCTAAAAAAAACCTAAGCTACCCATTGCCCCTAAAGGGACATTTGTATGGGCATTGCTCTTAAAAGGGCTTTCAGCTCTTTTTCACTGCCCTGAAAAGGCCATTCAGCTATTTTACCTAAAGCCCAAAGCCCTAATCTAAAAAAAAAAAAAAAACACCCAAAAAAATGAAGAAAAAACCTAACACTAACTCCAGAATATCTACTCACAGTTCCTGGAGTCTGGACATCCATCTCCATCCAGGCGGTGAGAAGTCTTCATCCAGGCGGCAATATCTTCATCCATCCCAGGGGCATCTTCTATCTTCATCCCGGCGGAGCAGAGCAGAGCCATCCTGGAAGACCATTCCATAATGCGCGGTGCGTCCTCTTCATACGGTCACCGCCGTACACTGAAGTTGAATGCAAGGTAGCCGTTTCAAAATGGCATACCTTGCATTCCTATTGGCTGATTTGATTCTTCAAAATTAAATGAGCCAATAGGATGAGAGCTTTTGAAATAATATTGGCTGCTTCATAACTACTGTTTCCGACAAGCCTGTAGGCTTGTACGGAAACAGAGGCATCAATCTCCTTTCGGAGCTTGATAATTAGGCCCGCTAAACTGGGGACTTTATTGATTCTTGATAAAGGCCGCAATATCATGTGACAGGCATCAGCTAATTACAGACTAGTATAGGCATACCCTGTGAGCTTGTGCACATGCTCTTGTTTCACAAAAGGGTGAATATAAAAAGATTGTGCACAATTTGATAATGGAAGTAAATTGGAAATTGTCTTAAAACTGCTGCTCTTTCTGATTCATAAAAGTTTATTTTGACTTGAGTGTGCCTTTAAAGCAGTTCACTTGGATTTGAAGTTAACAGAAAGCGTAACTGGGCCTTAAACAGACATTAAACTCATAATTCAATTTCCCATTATTGCCTTTATTACAAATGGGAATATTAAAGAGACATAATACTCATATGCTAAATCACTTGAAACTGATGCAGTATAACTGTAAAAAGCTGACAGCAAAATATAACCTGAGCATCTCTATGTAAAAAAGGAAGATATTTTACCTCACAATCTCCTCAGCTCAGCAGAGTAAGTTCTGTGTAAAAAGTTATACTCAGCTGCTCCCATCTGCAGGTAAAAAAAATTAAAAAAATGAAGAAATGAATAGCAGCCAATCAGCATCAGCAGTGCTGAGGTCATCAACTTTTACTGTGATCTCATGAGATTTGACTTGACTCTCATGAGATTTCATTGTAAACTTCCTTTACCTGATTGGTGAAATAAGATGAGAGTGCACGATGCTCATCCCTTCAGATGTCCCAGAACAGACATACTAAAATGCTGCTTAGAAATCCTTTACAATGGGAGGTGGCTACTGAGGAACTTAGTTTTGAGGTAAAATATCTTTCTTTTTTACATAGAGATGTTCAGGTGATATTTTCTAGACAGCTTTTTACAGCTATGCTGCATCACTTTCAAGTGTTTAAACATTTGGGTATTATGGCCCTTTAAGTCTATTGTGTGCTAACGTGGGTTTGTTAAATCCCTCATTTACCATTTGGGAACATGCAGTAAAATGCATGTCGGATATCGCTTGAGCAAGTAGTAGACATTCTCATGTAGTTCTGTGCTATACTATTAATAATAATATTTTATTTCAGGCCTCAAAATTTGACAGCGGTATTTGGATTGCTCTTGTGCACAACAATTAACTCAGACTCATAGTGCTCTCTACATTGCCTATTAAAAGTGTAGGATGCACTACAAACATGTTAAGATGATCTGGCTTACGTTTTAACCATTCACTTTTAATACCAGGTTTTGAGCGAGGCTGAGCACATGATAAAGCAGCCAGAGCTATTCATTGTGCTCCACTTGTAATCTACCCAATAGTGCTCCATACAGAAAGTAATGAATTAGAACATGTATGTTTTACACTGTGATGGCCCTTTAAGTTCAGTAATATCAAGATCCTTTGCTGTTCATATATATTCTGTGAATTTGTTTTATTTATTCATAAAGGGATAAGTTATAACATTTACTGCCTTATTAACACCAAAATCCTTCCATGCTTTACTTGTTATATGAGGAAGGAGCAAGACAGATGCTGGTTATAGTGTTCTTATAGAAAATAGGTTAAAAAGCAGTTTGTTAAACAGATATATTCAGAACATGTCTTACTACCACATGCTCAGGTTCAGCATACTGTAGATCATGTTGACAAATTCTTGGAGGGGTTTAGGTTTGATCCTGCAGTCATGGTGTATATCAGGGGTCAAGTCAGGCGGGAACGCATGGGAACGGAGTTCCTGCACTATTTTTGCAGGAGGAACTAATTTCCCTCTGGACAGAGAACTGACACACTTCTGGTTAGAGGGATAATGAGATCCTCTAGTAATGGGCAGTAACACTTACTGCAATACACTAAATGTAAGACTGTCAGTGGTCCTGGTGTGTTATAACCCCTGTTATGAATATTAGCTTTATTGTCTTTTATTACACATGGTGCTTACATTGCTGTGTGGCTTGCTATGGGGTTATGTAGCTACCCTCAGCAGACATAGAAATATTACACCTTAATGGGTGAGACAGAGGAGGATTCTCATGTCCAAAGGCAACCATTCAACGCTTTATTGGATTTAATTTGCTTTCATTAACCAAAGTCTATAGATTTTATACATATAAATACAGTGTGTGTAAGTGCATGTATATATATATAAAACAATATTAATTGTGAGGGAGGGTGGAAGTCTTGGTGAGTTCCCACACTTTTTGTTGTAGAACTTGACCCCTGGTGTATATTGATACTAATGTCACAGCTGTAGTATATGGAGTGGCCTAAAATTCATTTTGGGAGCTAGGAAAAAGTATTAAACAAAATTTACCATATGTTGATACTTGATTCAAAAAAAGCGTAACAGAGCTAATTCATGGAACAATAGAGCAGTAGAATTGACATCAGTGCTGGGGAAGCTATTAAAATAGATGTAATATACTTGGATTGTGTAAAGATTTTTTGTTATAGTGTCACATGGGAGATTGTTGTTCAAAATTATAGGACTTGATATAGATAATATGAACGCTTAGATAAAAAAACTGATAGAAAGTCAAGGAAGTTGTAATTAGTGCATCACACTTAAACTGGACAAAAATAATAAATTAGTTATTTCAAGTATCAGTATTGCATTGAGCTTGTTTTTTTGTTTTTTTTAAACAATTTTATAAATGTTGTAAGGGAAGGATTAAATAGCAATGTCTCAATCTGATGATACAAAGTTGTTCAGATAGGGCATGTCATTTTAAACAACTTGCCTATTTACTTTTATCATCAAATTTTCTTTGTTCTTTTTGTACTATTAGTATTCTTAGTTGAAAGTTAACCAAGGTAGGCTCATATGCTAATTTCTAAGCCATTGACAGCCGCCTCTTATCTGAATGCATTTTACAGTTTTTCACATCTAGAGGGCATTAGTGTATGTGTGTCATATAGATGACATTGTGAACCCCCCCTTGTGGAGTTATTTATGAGTCAGCACTGACTTGACTAAAATGCAAGATCATCTTAAAATGTCTAAAATGCAAGTCTGTCAAAAGAACTAAAATAAGGGGGCAGTCTGTAGAGGCTTAGATATAAGATAAGTACAGAGGTAAAAAAGTATATTAATATAACAGTTTTGGTTATGCAAAACTTGGGAATGGTAAATAAAGGGATTATCTATCTTTTTAACCCCTTAACGACCGAGGACGTGCAGGGTACGTCCTCAAAAAAAAGGCAGTTAATGCCTGAGAACGTACCCTGCACGTCCTCGGTTTGGAAAGCAGCTGGAAGCGATCCTGCTCGCTTCCAGCTGCTTTCCGGTTATTGCAGTGATGCCTCGATATGGAGGCATCCTGCAATAACTTTTTTAAGCCATCCGGTGCAGAGAGAGCCACTCTGTGGCCCTCTCTGCACCGGAGATCGGTGGTTCACTGCGTTGGTGGGTGGGAGCCGGACCGGGAGGCGGGTGGCGGCCATCGATGGCCCTGGTTATGTGCAGGGGGGGCGGGATCGTGGGCGGGGATGAGCGGGGACGCGCGTGCGTGCACGGGAGGGCGGGGGCGGGCGCGTGCACGGGGAGGGAGCGGGTGGGAACCGCTACACTACAGAAAATGTGTTAATAAAAATGTTTAAATGCCCTAATATTTTTAAAAAAAAAAAAAGATCAGCAAGGTGGTGGGGGTTTGTCTGTGTGGGGGGGGAAGCTACACTACAGAAAAAAGCCAAATAAATATAAAAAAAGCCCTTTTTTTTTGCAAACTGGGTACTGGCAGACAGCTGCCAGTACCCAAGATGGCCCCCAATGAGGCAGAGGGGATGGTCAGAGAGCGGTTTTGGGGGGGATCAGGGAGGTTGGGGGCTAAGGGGGGGATCCTACACCCTAGCATATGTAAATATGCTAAAAAAATTATTTATTTATTTTTTAAAAAACCCTTTTATTTTAGTACTGGCAGACTTTCTGCCAGTACTTAAGATGGCGGGGACAATTGTGGGGTGGGGGAGGGAAGGGAGCTGTTTGGGAGGGATCAGGGGGTGGGATGTGTCAGGTGGGAGGCTGATCTCTACACTAAAGCTAAAATTAATCCTGCAAGCTCCCTACAAACTCCCTAATTAACCCCTTCACTGCTAGCCAGAATACACGTGTGAGGCGCAGCAGGATTTAGCGGCCTTCTAATTACCAGAAAGCAACGCCAAAGTCATATATGTCTGCTATTTCTGAACAAAGGGGATCCCAGACAAGTATTTACAACCATTTGTGCCATAATTGCACAAGCTGTTTGTAAATTATTTCAGTGAGAAACCTAAAATTGTGAAAAATTTAACTTTTTTTTCAATTTGATCGCATTTGGCGGTGAAATGGTGGCATGAAATATACCAAAATGTGCCTAGATCAATACTTGGGGTTGTCTACTATACTACACTAAAGCTAAAATTAACCCTACAAGCTCCCTAAAAGCTCCCTAATTAACCCCTTAACTGCTGGGCATAATACACTTGTGGTGCGCAGTGGCATTTAGCGGCCTTCTAATTACCAAAAAGCAACGCCAAAGCCATATATATCTGCTATTTCTGAACAAAGGGGATCCCAGAGAAGAATTTACAACCATTTATGCCATAATTGCACAAGTTGTTTGTAAATAATTTCAGTGAGAAACCAAAAGTTTGTGAAAAAATTTGTGAAAAAGTGAACGATTTTTTGTATTTGATCGCATTTGGCGGTGAAATGGTGGTATGAAATATACCAAAATTGTCCTAGATCAATACTTTGGGATGTCTACTAAAAAAAATATATATATACATGTCAAGGGATATTCAGGGATTCCTGAAAGATATTAGTGTTCTAATGTAACTAGCGCTAATTTTGGAAAAAAGTGGTTTGGAAATAGCAAAGTGCTACTTGTATTTATGGCCCTATAACTTGCAAAAAAAGCAAAGAACATGTAAACATTGGGAATTTCTAAACTCAGGACAAAATTTTGAAACTATTTAGCATGGGTGTTTTTTGGTGGTTGTAGATATGTAACAGATTTTGGGGGTCAAAGTTAGAAAAAGTGTGTTTTTTTCAATTTTTCCTCATATTTTATATTTTTTTTTATAGTAAATTATAAGATATGATGAAAATAATGGTATCTTTAGAAATTCCATTTAGTGGCGAGAAAAACGGTATATAATATGTGTGGGTACAGTAAATGAGTAAGAGGAAAATTACAGCTAAACACAAACACCGCAAAAATGTAAAAATAGCCTTGGTCCCAAACGGACAGAAAATGGAAAAGTGCTGTGGTCATTAAGGGGTTAAACAGCAGAATATAATTAGGAGATTTGTAAAAACTGGAATAATGAGCAGGTAAATATCAGATGAGCTTTAACTCAAGTGAAAGTAATATTTTACACTTTACATTTGTAATAAACAATAATCATTCTACCGATTACTTAAAGTGGACATGAAATGGCAAAACAGGGATTTAGGGTTTCTTGTAAAAAAAATAAAAAAAATAGGTAGTGCGCAATGCGAGGTAGCAGTTTCTAAGGCAAATAACAAAATGAGCATTTATAAAGGAACATGGATGCCAGAGAAGCAAACACTGTATAATACCTAATTTAATCCTCGGAGTATGGAGAATATTTTTGGAATGCAGTTATTTAAAAAAAAAGGATATTGCAGAACTGGAAATGTTAGAGAAGAGCTACAAAATTATTACGGGGTTAGAAGACTTAATCTGTGAGGAGGTGTTAACCTAATTGGGTCTGTAAATTCTAGAAAAAAAGGCGCATGAGAGGTCATATGATTCATTTACACAAAATATAACCAGGGTCCATAAAGAGTTGTCAGGAGCAATATGTATTTCTTGAAAACTATTTGTGACAAGAGGTCACATGTTAAGTGACGAGGGAAAGAGATTTAATCTCCAGTAACAAATACAATTTTTCAGTGAAGGAGCAACCAAACTATAGAATGCTTCACCTAAGGTGACAGTAGATAACTATTAAAGGGGCTCTGATATATTTTTGTCCAGAACTAGAATCATAGTTTATAGTTGCTTGTGTTAAATGGTTAGGTGTTTAAATTAGTATTACTGTTAGTTTACTGGGTGGAGTTTTTATTGTAAAAATGGGGATCAAATATAATTTGTGAACTTTTAATTCAATGTACTTTTGTCTTCTTTGTTTTCTTTTAATCTCATCTGCTGTGGTATACTTCTATGTTACAGTAGCAATTATTTAAGCTGTGCAATAAACAATATAAGACAGACTGTATTTGTACAATATAAAGTATGTTTATATGTAGAGCAATGTTCTAGTGACCCTAATTATGGAAGTTTGTCTACATCAGAGCAGATCACGTGACCTCTGTGTTGCTGCTACACAGTGTTTGAGAATATCATTCACACCATTACGGAATCCTACATCAAGGGGGTAAGAGTTAAATATCTACGCGCACGTTGAATAAATTATGTTAGTGCAGCTGATTTGTTGCTGTAATTCCACTAACTGTACTGTGGGACATTTATTTAATTTAATTTATTGTGTAATTAAATTCCAATAAATAAATAAATCAATAAATTGACATAAAACACTTTTTTTTTTTCATTCACGATTCAGATAGAGCATGCAACTTTAAGCAACTTTCTAATTTACTCCTATAATAAATGTATATCTCTTGGTATCTTTATTTGAAAAGCAGTAATGTGAGCTTAGGAGCTGGCCCATTTTTCATTTAGCACCCTGGGTAGCGCTTGCTGATTAGTGGGTATATTTAGCTCCTAAGCTTACATTGCTGCTTTCAAAGAAAGATACCAAGAGAACAAAGAAAAAATAATAACAGGAGTAAATTAGAAAGTTGCTTAAAATGTCATGCTCTATCTGAATCATGAAAGAAAAAATATTGTGTTTAGTGTCCCTTTAAATAATTATGACAGATGTTTCATAGCTTGTTTTGGATATTCACACTTCTCATCAATTTAGCAGATTTCTAATGGAAAAAAATGTAAATAAATCAATCAGACTATAATTCACCATTATATGTGAGCTCATATAGTGCCCACTGTCCTGTCTTGTGTTTATTCATATTAGGAACAATTCATTTCTTTATCCAGTTTTTTTCTTCCAAGTTCCAAAATATTTCGTACCACCAGAATTCTGCTAAAACTGTTGTCAAACAATGTTACAAAAGAATAAAATTGCTAGGTGTTTTATAAAAAGTAAAAAAATTAAATAAAATAAAAAAAATCAGACAAACACATCAGTTTTATTTCAAGAAAATACATTTCTTCCAACCCAATGGGACATAGTGTAAGATATTTATTTTCATTTTCTTTGAGCACAATTTGATGTTGACAAGTGCATATTATGTATCTTGACAGACCTACAATCTTTTGTATCTTTTACGAGACAAATAAATCAATCACAAAGAAAAAGTCCATCATGCAGAAGTTTAATTAGTTTGAGATATCTTATATCGTCTTTGGGATTTCATTTTGTAGTTTGGCATTCTTGGTATAATGACATAGACCCAATATTTGCATAGCACAAGCTGTGCCTTTTTATACTGAAAATTATTTTAAACTGGTAATAAAATATCTATGAATCAAAAGAAAATCTCCTTCAAAAACACACTAAAATATTAAAATATTAAAACAAACAGACACAAATCTATTGTAACTATTGTAACATAAAGTGTAAGTACATTTTCAACAACAGAATTAATGCCATGAATTCCTCTTATAACATTCTATGTAGTCACAAAGGCCTAGATGTAGAGTTTGGCGTTAGCCGTGAAAACCAGCATTAGAGGCTCCTAACGCTGGTTTTAGGCTACCGCCGGTATTTGGAGTCACTCAAAATAGGGTCTAACGCTCACTTTTCAGCCGCGACTTTTCCATACCGCAGATCCCCTTACGTAAATTGCGTATCCTATCTTTTCAATGGGATTTCTCTAACTCCGGTATTTAGAGTCGTTTCTGAAGTGAGCGTTAGACATCTAACGACAAAACTCCAGCCGCAGGAAAAAAGTCAGTAGTTAAGAGCTTTCTGGGCTAACGCCGGTTTCTAAAGCTCTTAACTACTGTGCCCTAAAGTACACTAACACCCATAAACTACCTATGTACCCCTAAACCGAGGTCCCCCCACATCGCCGACACTCGAAAAAAATGTTTTAACCCCTAATCTGCCGACCTCCACCTACGTTATCCTTATGTACCCCTAATCTGCTGCCCCTAACACCGCCGACCCCTGTATTATATTTATTAACCCCTAATCTGCCCCCCTCAACGTCGCCTCCACCTGCCTACACTTATTAACCCCTAATCTGCCGACCGGACCTGAGCGCTACTATAATAAAGTTATTAACCCCTAATCCGCCTCACTAACCCTATAATAAATAGTATTAACCCCTAATCTGCCCTCCCTAACATCGCCGACACCTAACTTCAATTATTAACCCCTAATCTGCCGACCGAATCTCGCCGCTATTCTAATAAATGTATTAACCCCTAAAGCTAAGTCTAACCCTAACACTAACACCCCCCTAAGTTAAATATAATTTAAATCTAACGAAATTAATTATCTCTTATTAAATAAATTATTCCTATTTAAAGCTAAATACTTACCTGTAAAATAAATCCTAATATAGCTACAATATAAATTATAATTATATTATAGCTATTTTAGGATTTATATTTATTTTACAGGTAACTTTGTATTTATTTTAACCAGGTACAATAGCTATTAAATAGTTAAGAACTATTTAATAGCTAAAATAGTTAAAATAATTACAAATTTACCTGTAAAAGAAATCCTAACCTAAGTTACAAATAAACCTAACACTAGACTATCAATATATTAATTAAATACAATTGCTACAAATAAATACAATTAAATAAACTACCTAAAGTACAAAAAATAAAAAAGAACTAAGTTACAAAAAATAAAAAAATATTTACAAACATAAGAAAAATATTACAACAATTTTAAACTAATTACACCTACTCTAAGCCCCCTAATAAAATAACAAAGCCCCCCAAAATAAAAAAATGCCCTACCCTATTCTAAATTACTAAAGTTCAAAGCTCTTTTACCTTACCAACCCTGAACAGGGCCCTTTGCGGGGCATGCCCCAAGAAATTCAGCTCTTTTGCCTGTAAAAAAAAAACATACAATACCCTCCCAACATTACAACCCACCACCCACATACCCCTAATCTAACCCAAACCCCCCTTAAATAAACCTAACACTAAGCCCCTGAAGATCATCCTACCTTGTCTTCACCATACCAGGTTCACCGATCGGTCCAGAAGAGCTCCTCCGATGTCCTGATCCAAGCCCAAGCGGGGGGCTGAAGAGGTCCATGATCCGGCTGAAGTCTTTATCCAAGCGGGCCAGAAGAGGTCTTCCATCCGATTGAAGTCTTCATCCAAGCGGCATCCATCCGGAGCGAAGCGGCAGCATCCTGAAGACCTCCACCGCGGAACATCCATCCTGGCCGACAACTGAACGACGAATGACGGTTCCTTTAAATGACGTCATCCAAGATGGCGTCCCTCGAATTCCGATTGGCTGATAGGATTCTATCAGCCAATTGAAATTAAGGTAGGAATATTCTGATTGGCTGATGGAATCAGCCAATCAGAATCAAGTTCAATCCGATTGGCTGATCCAATCAGCCAATCAGATTGAGCTCGCATTCTATTGGCTGATCGGAACAGCCAATAGAATGCAAGCTCAATCTGATTGGCTGATCGGATCAGCCAATCGGATTGAACTTGATTCTGATTGGCTGATTCCATCAGCCAATCAGAATATTCCTACCTTAATTCCGATTGGCTGATAGAATCCTATCAGCCAATCGGAATTCGAGGGACGCCATCTTGGATGACGTCATTTAAAGGAACCGTCATTCGTCGTTCAGTTGTCGGCCAGGATGGATGTTCCGCGGTGGAGGTCATCAGGATGCTGCCGCTTCGCTCCGGATGGATGCCGCTTGGATGAAGACTTCAATCGGATGGAAGACCTCTTCTGGCCCGCTTGGATAAAGACTTCAGCCGGATCATGGACCTCTTCAGCCCCCCGCTTGGGCTTGGATCAGGACATCGGAGGAGCTCTTCTGGACCGATCGGTGAACCTGGTATGGTGAAGACAAGGTAGGATGATCTTCAGGGGCTTAGTGTTAGATTTATTTAAGGGGGGGTTTGGGTTAGATTACAGGCAAAAGAGCTGAATTTCTTGGGGCATGCCCCGCAAAGGGCCCTGTTCAGGGCTGGTAAGGTAAAAGAGCTTTGAACTTTAGTAATTTAGAATAGGGAAGGGCATTTTTTTTATTTTGGGGGGCTTTGTTATTTTATTAGGGGGCTTAGAGTAGGTGTAATTAGTTTAAAATTGTTGTAATATTTTTCTTATGTTTGTAAATATTTTTTTATTTTTTGTAACTTAGTTCTTTTTTATTTTTTGTACTTTAGGTAGTTTATTTAATTGTATTTATTTGTAGCAATTGTATTTAATTAATTTATTGATAGTGTAGTGTTAGGTTAATTGTAGGTAATTGTAGGTAGTTTATTTAATTAATATATTGATAGTCTAGTGTTAGGTTTATTTGTTACTTAGGTTAGGATTTCTTTTACAGGTAAATTTGTAATTATTTTAACTATTTTAGCTATTAAATAGTTCTTAACTATTTAATAGCTATTGTACCTGGTTAAAATAAATACAAAGTTACCTGTAAAATAAATATAAATCCTAAAATAGCTCTAATATAATTATAATTTATATTGTAGCTATATTAGGATTTATTTTACAGGTAAGTATTTAGCTTTAAATAGGAATAATTTATTTAATAAGAGTTAATTAATTTCGTTAGATTAAAATTATATTTAACTTAGGGGGGTGTTAGTGTTAGGGTTAGACTTAGCTTTAGGGGTTAATACATTTATTAGAATAGTGGCGAGATTCGGTCGGCAGATTAGGGGTTAATAATTGAAGTTAGGTGTCGGCGATGTTAGGGAGGGCAGATTAGGGGTTAATACTATTTATTATAGGGTTAGTGAGGCGGATTAGGGGTTAATAACTTTATTATAGTAGGGGTTAATAAATATAATATAGGGGTCGGCAATGTTAGGGCAGCAGATTAGGGGTACATAGGGATAATGTAAGTAGCGGCGGTTTACGGAGCGGCAGATTAGGGGTTAATAATAATATGCAGGGGTCAGCGATAGCGGGGGCGGCAGATTATTGGTTAATAAGTGTAAGGTTAGGGGTGTTTAGACTCGGGGTACATGTTAGAGTGTTAAGTGCAGACGTAGGAAGGGTTACCGCATAGCAAACAATGGGGCTGCGTTAGGAGCTGAACGCGGCTTTTTTGCAGGTGTTTGGTTTTTTTTCAGCTGAAACAGCCCCATTGTTTCCTATGGGGGAATCGTGCACGAGCACGTTTTTGAGGCTGGCCGCGTCCGTAAGCAACTCTGGTATCGAGAGTTGAAGCTGCGTTAAAAGTGCTCTACGCTCCTTTTTTGGAGCCTAACGCAGCCTTTATGTGGACTCTCGATACCAGAGTTATTTTTATGGTGCGGCCAGAAAAAAGCCGTCTTTAGTTTTTCGGGTCGTTACCGACAAAACTTCAAATCTAGGCCTAAGTGTTTTTTTTGCATTACTTTTATTTTTTACATTTTTTATTGATTATTCTATCATACCGTCTCGTATGTTCCTCTGCCCCACACTCATTTCCTGGTTTTGTTATTTTACAAGTAAGAGCGGTCCCACCCGCTCTTTCATGTTCATTCATGTGCACTCCCGTGAAGCAACATGTATTGCTTTGTGTTGATGCGGCAAAGTCAATTACTATGGTTCCCTGTTTCTGGACAATGCGCATGCGTGTCTTATGAATACGCTTCTATTTAGGGAGTAAATTTAATGAGACAAGCATGCGTAGTTGAAGTCGGGGGCGTAAGTGAGAATTTTCAGACGCCACTGGGGGACCAATAAAAATTGTTAAGACGATATTCATTTTTTAAAAATAATGTTTGTTTTTTTAGCAAGGCGGAGGAACTGTGGTATATTGATGGGGATTGAAGGGTAGAATTATGAGATAATGAGAAAATATCTAAGAAAATCATGACTTAAACTCTACATATTTTTGGATGTATTTTGCGTTGCATTATAGAGTTGCTTGATAGTTTTTCTTGATAGCTTTCTTTCAAAATAGTTAATAGACAGATAGACAGACAAACAGATATATAGATATATAGATAGATGATAGGATGATAGAAGATATAGAGAGATATAGATAATAGATAGATAGATGATAGAGTTTCCTCCCTAGTATTATCCAAATGCTCATAAAAGAGAAGCAAAACTTTTTTTAAAAACTCCCTGGCATCCACTACATTAAATCTCTAGCTGTCATTAATCCAAAGTGACCTTTTCAACTATAACGAGCTGATTATCTAAAACTCTCAAGATCAGACGTCATTTTTCATGCTGACCATCGCAGGGGCTGCCCTGGTAGAATTATTATAATAAAAGGGGCCATCCCTGCAAGAAGTAAGATGGCTGCTATATAAAGTAAAATAACTCTCTGGAAAAGGGCACTTTACAAATTAAATCCTGCTGCCAATATAAATTCTGTTACTCTGCTTTTGTCGTTTCATATCTTACAATATCTTCTGTTTTTGTATGTATGTGTTTTTCTATTAGGGTATTAAGTATTTTGAGTGTTTTGAAAAAGCTCTGCACCTTCTAACTGGTGAGAAAAAAAAACTGAGATCTGCTGTGGGCTGGGATTTGAGACACATTTCATATACGCCCCTGGAACTCCCCTGTTCAGCCCATTTTTTGGAAAAACAACACATACGCTTTGTATTTGTACTTATAAGTACATAAATTCAATGAGGGAATAAGATAATATTGTCACAATATTCTATGCTCATCTTTTTTGCGCATCAGGTTAACACGCAAGTGAAAACTTTCTACTTTCAACTTGTAAGAAGCACAGTACCCGACGAGCATAAAAGATTACTTCTAGCGCAGGTAATGTATTAGTGGAAGCGATAAATAGTGCTGCATTCATAATCTAAACCACTAAACCATGATTGGCTTGTACACTTTTATATGTAAATATTGTTAACCATAAAAAAATCTTTAATTGTATCCAATATTTATTCCTGGGATTATTCAAATTGTCCAAAATGATGACATTACTTGCTCAATAATAATATGGAAAAAGGTAAGGGCCGTAGAGGAACCAGTAGCAGCAAAAAAACTTTTTTTTTTTTTTTGGGGGGGGGGGGGAGAGCAGGATTGGCTTGAAAAAAAGTGAAAATTTAATACCTATTGGCTGACCCAGTAATCAATCAATTGACAAGATCATTGCTCGATATTGTTATTGAATAATAGTGTAAATTTGACCTTCTGAAACCTTTCCTGATGGTTTACTGAAAACATTTGAACTTTTTCCCACCTGTAGAAAATCCTTTCCTACCTTTAGGTTAACCATTTTAACCAGATTAACAAAAGGAAAAAATATTTTTTGTTAAACATCTTTTCTTCTTTTGTTTATTTATGAGGGGCCGTTAGGGACATAATTCAGCTTTGCTTATACTTCGCTTTTGTCACAGAATCGGTTACATCATATAGTGAGAAATGTGTATCATATAATGAAATGCATATTCTATATAGTGAAATCCATATGTCATATACTGAAATCTATGTATTATATAATGAAATTGATATACTATATTCTGAAATCCATAAATTATATATTGAAATTAATATATCATATACTGAAATCCATATATCATATACTGAAATCCATATATCACAGAATGAAATCAATATGCCATATAGTGAAATGGATATGTTATATACTTAATTTCATGGCATATACTGAAATTGATGTCATATGCTGAAATGCATATGCTATATAATGAAATCCACATACCATATACTGGAAACCATATGCTGTATACTGAAATTCATATGCTATATACTGAAATGCATATATCATATACTGAAATCCATATTTCATATATTGAAATCCATGTAATATACTGAAATATATGTCATATAATGAAATTCATATGCTTTATAGTGTAGAGCATATATCATATAATGAAATCCATATATCATGTACTGAAATCCATGCCATATACTGAAATGTATATGCTGTATAATGAAATTTCTATGTCATATACTGAAATGAATATGCTATATACTGAAACTGATAATGGAGTGAAAAATGTATTTTCATATAATGAAATTAGTTATTATTCACATGACCCTGACCTTACCCTGACCCTGGCGCCTTGCTTCTTTTCCCTGTGAGTAGTTCTACTTTTGGAGGCAAAGGAAGCAGACCTATTTGCTGCAATAGGTGAGTACAATCATGACTATCCTGTGTTCTCAACAAGAACAGAGAGAGACCCCAGACAATACAGAACCGGATCAGAGACCCCCACAGAATACAGACCCTGATCAGACATGCACAACAGTCTTCAGACCTAAAGGTTTACTCTGAGATGGGGGACAAAATTGTAATCCTTGCTTCCTTCAAGGAAGCCATGAGTTTAACATATACATCATAATCATCTATCTGCGTATCTATTTATCTAACATATCTTTCATCTATCTATCTATCTAAACAGTATCTATCTATCTATCTATCAATCTATCTATCTATATATCAATTTATCTATCATCATCTATCTATCTAAACAGTATCTATCTATCTATCTATCTATCTATCTATCTATCTATCTATCTATCTATCTATCTATCTATCTATCTATCTATATATCAATTTATCTATCATCATCTATCTATCTAAACAGTATCTATCTATCATCTATCTATCTATCTATCTATCTATCTATCTATCTAAACATCTATCTATCTACTGTATGTGTTAATCTATCTACATGAGAGTTTAAATGCAGAATGTTTCCATGTATTGCCCACTTGCTGATCTGCCATACATGGAATAACATTAGCAAGTTTGGGATGATAAAAGTGTGTAAAAAAAAAAACTTGCTTAAAGGGACAATAAAGTAAAAATGACACATACATGATTTAAATAGAGCGTGTAGTTTTAAACAACTTTCAAGTTTGATTCTATAATATAATTTGCTCCCTTCCCTTGGTATTCTTTGTTGATCTAGGCAGGCATATGAGCAGCAAAGCAATACTGTTTGCTAGCTGCTGATTGGTGGCTACACATATTTTCCTCTTGTCATTGGTTCAACCAATTTATTCAGCTAGCTCACAGTAGTGCATTGTCACTCATTTAATAAAGGATACCAAGAGAATAAAGAACATTTTATAATAGAAGTACTTTGGAAAGCTGTTTAATTTTTAAATAAAGCTTAACTAGATGATGACCTTGATAAATGAGTCTTACCTGGCACAATGCAGAGGTTTAGTAGGTACCATAATATATATATATATATATATATATATATATATATATATATATATATATATATATATATATATATATAAAATTTAGTAGGTACCGTAATATATATATTTATGATTTAGTAGGTTCAGTAATATATATATATATATATATATATATATATATATATATATATATATATATATATATTTATATCCTCCGTGTGTGTCTGCACTCACAATGCTGTGTGGTCATCCACCAGGGTGCAAAGTCAATCAAGTACACAGTCTATATCCAATAAGGGACTGCACTCGCTGGATTTGGTTTAAAAAACCTTTATATCTTTATTGTGGTAACGTTTCGGGGTTCACAGACCCCTTCCTCAGACCAGATAACAATACAAGTGAACAAACTGTGCAATATATAGTACTAGCCCTACCCATCACCAGCATCAAAATTGTGCCAAAAATCACAATCACCATGGTGACACATAAACAAGGCCTAATGACCATACTACCAAATACCAGAAAAATTAAAATAAAACCATCAAAAAAACAAAAAACTGCATAAGCAAACATATTGCAATACCTCATAGCTGAATATTGTTAAATCCATATATGTGTGTATACATATGCCTATATATACACACACCAATACACACACATATACACACACACACACACTCCAGGGTGTAGATAAGGGAGATTATAGGCATATCACAGTAAGTGGGTAATGGCATAGTTTCAGTATATTAACTAGTGGTGTAACAATCACTGATTGGTGATACACTGCTACACAATATCATATATACATAGGGAATCTCATGAGTCAACTTCATTATATCAAACCTTAAATACAGTTCTAAATCATAATGCATTGCAGAGAGAAAAAAAAATCACCATGACTCATAAATCTTGACAAGCAGCAAATCTGTTTATGTATCTTAAGAGTAAGAGACTAAAATGTTCAAACATGTCTGCTAAAAGTGATACCAGTGTGCCCCTACCGTTTACTCAAATGAATCCTCTGGGGGTCAATGTCAATGTACGATGTATCATGATTATTACGTTATTAACCGTGATCAATACTGAGAGAATATGTAGCAGGTCTCCTGGGCATTTACAAACATATGTCATGTCCCGTTAGGCCAGTGTTCTATAGTGCCAATGGTTTATGTTATAGGGATTGAGCATATCGAACCTAGATAATGTGTCACAATCTAATCCAGTGGAACATAAAGTGTCCCTGTGTTACCTGAAATACATGCCCCTCAAGTACGATACAGTTATACAACAACCAGGCGCGGCTCAGCCCAGCAACGCGCAAGTGAAGACTCCTGACCGCATGGCTAATTAGCATAGCCTATACGTCATTAGATGGGCGTTACTGAGACCCGGAATGTTTAAGCAGTAGTCAGACCGGGCATTGTAGCGCCGCTCAGAAATGTGTCTAATCTGAGCCTCTACGTGTTCCCATATAGGACAGAGTCTGTCCATGGTTAGCCTAAGAATGATAGGTCATCCCACCTAAGTGCCATATGATCAAGTGGGATATAACGTATATGTTAAATAGTAAAAGTGTCAAAATGTAAAAATGTAAAAAATGCCTAACGTAACCAGTGAGTGAAATGGGTAATCAACGTCTATCACTGTGTATTTAAATAACATTAGGCAAAGAGGGTAATGAAACTATGATAGAGCAGGGATAAAAGCATAGGTCAAACTTCAAAAAGTGTTCAAGATCATAGAGGATATAGTAAGGGCATTAGGCTATTATTGTTAGCTAATTGCTACATGTAGATGGCATGTTTATAGTTTAAAGGGAGCAATAATTAGATCATCCACAACAACAGATTCAAACAAGAGGGGATGGTAGTTGAGAGCGGCCCCAATGTATCCTATATGGACCCAGGTGTTCCTAGTATACAGTGTTATACCATATTGTCCATTTAAAGGTGATCACAATATATAGTATAAGATATATTACATGTTTCAGGTGTCTACTATGTGATATGTGAGTGGTCTAGCTGCTTCATATAAACTAACATATCACGCATATATAATAATATATTATACTTTCTTGTGCCCGAGACAGTGACTCGTACAGAGGGATCTCAGTAGGGGTATCATTGATCCCCTGTATACAACTGGCAATCAAGGTATAACAGGTTTAGTTACAGAACCCCAGTCAGGGGGGTTACAAAACGGGTGGATATGCCCAAATGGTAGAGCAAAATCAGGAAGTTTAGGATATGGCCACAATGGTGCACTATGTCACACCAATAAACACATTGCTCCTTAACATATACAGGCATATCTCATATTCTAAGCATTGTCAATATAAGTGTCCTATTGTATTCCTGATCATATATCATCATCAACACTCAAGACTTCAGAGGAAACAGTGCCAATCATTTGACATGTTTCATCCTCTGGGGTGGATGGTATCCAGTCTATGGATCCATCTTGCTTCCATCTGCAAGAGGGTTCTGCCACGATCACCCCCGCGCCTGAGGGGGGGACGTGGTCAATTAAAATGAAGCGTAAATCAGTTACCTTATGCCCTGCTTGCACAAAATGTCTTGCCACCGGTTGGTCCGAGGTCCCTTTGTCGATGGCAGAGCGTATGGCCGAACGATGATTTGCCATTCTTAGGCGTGCGTTGTCTGTTGTTTTTCCAACATAAAAGCATCCACAGCAACAGCTTAATAGGTATACAACATAGTTAGTAGTGCAGGTGATAAAGTGCTTAATTGTGAATTTCTGGTTAGTATGGGGGTGTCTGAATATTTTGCATGGGATCATACCGCTGCACGTTGTGCAGCCCTTACATCTGTAACAGCCCATTTTGTTGGTTTTAAGCCATTTCTTGGTGAAGCTGTGTTGAGGGTCTGTTTGCACTAGTATGTCCCTCAGGCTCCTGCCCCGCCTGTACACCATGATTGGTGGACCCATATGTCCAAAGGGTAATGTACGGTCAGTGCCCAAGATTTCCCACCTGTTGCGGATTGAGTCAGCCAGTGGTTTCTTTCCTCTTTCAAAAGTAGTTGTAAATACCATCCTGGGGGTCTCAATCTTGTTGCTTGCTGGCTTGTCTTTTATACTGTCTGATACAATTTCATCCCTCGCTTTCTTAATCAGGGTGTCTTCATATCCCCTTTGGCGGAATTTATCTGCCATCAGGTCTAGTTGAAGTTCTCTGTTTGTAGTCTCCGTATTGTTTCGTACCACCCGTATTAGTTGTGACTTAATTATAGCCTTCCGAGTATGTGGGGGGTGATTGCTTGTTGCTTCCAGCAAAGAGTTTCTGTCAGTTGGTTTAGAAAACAGGGTTGTGAATAGTCTATTATCTTTCTTGTAAATCCGTAAGTCAAGGAAATCGATCTTTTCCGGATCACACTTTAGCTCAAACTTGATCGGGTTTGGTAGAGCATTGAGTTGTATAACCCATTCTGTCAGAAGTCCCACTGGTCCATGCCACACAAAGAAGATGTCATCAATGTATCTTCGATAGTGTCTTATCATTCCATGATTGTAGACATCCATGATGTCTCTTTCAAATTGTTGCATATAGAGTTTAGCATAGGATGGTGCCATATTGGATCCCATGGCCGTCCCTGTTAATTGCTGGTAGAACGTATTCTCAAAGCGAAAATAGTTCAATTTTAGACATTTTTCAAGGATGTTCAGGATGAAAATTGTAGGTGGTCCTATGTATGGATACTGGTCCAATGCCGCTGAAATTGCACTTATTCCCCCGTCATGGGGAATCACTGTGTAAAGGCTCCTCACATCCATAGTTACAAGTATATCATCCTGGGTGATGCCTTCCACAGTGTTGAGTATCATAATGAGTTCACCAGAGTCCTTGATGTAGGAGTCCATTGATCTAACCATAGGTTGCAGAAACACATCAACATATTGGGCCAATGGTTGTAACAGGGAGACCCTTGCATAGACTATAGGTCTTCCAGGTGTTTTTAGTTGGTCCTTATGGATTTTAGGCAGGGTGTAGAGTATCGGATGGATGGGGTGTATGGTGCAGAGAAAGTCAAATTCGTCCTGGTCAATCCATTTAAGTTGTAACGCTTCTGCCAGTGCCGTATCAATCTCCCTTTTAAATTCTTCAGTGGGGTTCCAGGTAAGTTTTTTGTATGTCAGTCCATCATTCAGTTGTCTCAGTATTTCTGTCCTATACTGTGTATAGTTCATAATTACGATGGCCCCACCCTTGTCAGCCGGGCGTATGACAATATCAGGATCAGCGGAAAGTGCTTTTATTGCCAATCTCTCTGTCTTATTTAAGTTTGGACGATGATGTTCAGTATTACATTGTCCCGAGTCATTGGCAATAAGCCTAGTGAAAGTTTTAATGCTGGTTCCACAAGTGTTTGGTTCAAACTTGCTTTTGGCTTTAAACCTCTTGCGCTCAGTGTCTTTGTTCAGATCCTTGAAATGTTCTTTTAATTTAAGGTTCCTCTGAAATTTTTGTATATCCAAGTATGTATCAAAGTCATTGTGTTTAAACGTAGGAATAAAAGTGAGGCCTTTGTTGAGGAGGCTGTTCTCTGCATCCGTCAGTATCCTGTCACTAATGTTGATTACAATATCTTGTACCTCTACCTGGGTGGTAGGGGCGGTCTTCTTGCCACAGTAGTTCCCCCGCCTCGGGTGCGGCCTCGGCCTCGACCTCGACCTCTTGTGTTGGCAGATCTGGTTGTGACCCCTAAAAAATGTGTATTTGAAGAAGATGGTTCATGGTCACTGTTGCTCTGTTCCACATAGTTAGCTTCGTTATCAGATCCTGAGCTGCTGTCAACTGTATTTTTAGGAATCTGGACCGATATTGTCGTTGTCGTCTTGGTCTCTGTGTGTTTCTTTGTTGAGTGCTACCATGTAGCCAATAGTACACCTTTTTCTCCTTGTAATCATTGTCAACGGTAGTAATTTTTTGATTCTTAAAGGCCATGAGTTCTTTTTTGTATTCATTAACCTGTTTGCTGATCTTATCCATCCATGCAGTGTCAGGGTCATCTATAAGTATTTGCAGTTTCTGGTTGTTAAATACCGTCAATTCTTCTCTGACCGTAGCCAGAATATTTGTACACTCCTCAATAACAAGTAGAATCAAGTCCATTGAACACTTGTTGAGAATCTGGCACCAGCGTATGCAAAAGTTTTTATTGTTCCTGCCAATAGTTGGCTGGTTCCTGACCCAGTGGGACTTCTGACAGAATGGGTTATACAACTCAATGCTCTACCAAACCCGATCAAGTTCGAGCTAAAGTGTGATCCGGAAAAGATCGATTTCCTTGACTTACGGATTTACAAGAAAGATAATAGACTATTCACAACCCTGTTTTCTAAACCAACTGACAGAAACTCTTTGCTGGAAGCAACAAGCAATCACCCCCCACATACTCAGAAGGCTATAATTAAGTCACAACTAATACGGGTGGTACGAAACAATACGGAGACTACAAACAGAGAACTTCAACTAGACCTGATGGCAGATAAATTCCGCCAAAGGGGATATGAAGACACCCTGATTAAGAAAGCGAGGGATGAAATTGTATCAGACAGTATAAAAGACAAGCCAGCAAGCAACAAGATTGAGACCCCCAGGATGGTATTTACAACTACTTTTGAAAGAGGAAAGAAACCACTGGCTGACTCAATCCGCAACCGGTGGGAAATCTTGGGCACTGACCGTACATTACCCTTTGGACATATGGGTCCACCAATCATGGGATACAGGCGGGGCAGGAGCCTGAGGGACATACTAGTGCAAACAGACCCTCAATACAGCTTCACCAAGAAATGGCTTAAAACCAACAAAATGGGCTGTTACAGATGTAAGGGCTGCACAACGTGCAGCGGTATGATCCCATGCAAAATATTCAGACATCCCCATACTAACCAGAAATTCACAATTAAGCACTTTATCACCTGCACTACTAACTATGTTGTATACCTATTAAGCTGTTGCTGTGGATGCTTTTATGTTGGAAAAACAACAGACAACGCACGCCTAAGAATGGCAAATCATCGTTCGGCCATACGCTCTGCCATCGACAAAGGGACCTCGGACCAACCGGTGGCAAGACATTTTGTGCAAGCAGGGCATAAGGTAACTGATTTACGCTTCATTTTAATTGACCACGTCCTCCCCCTCAGGCGCGGGGGTGATCGTGGCAGAACCCTCTTGCAGATGGAAGCAAGATGGATTCATAGACTGGATACCATCCACCCCAGAGGATTAAACATGTCAAATGATTGGCACTGTTTCCTCTGAAGTCTTGAGTGTTGATGATGATATATGATCAGGAATACAATAGGACACTTATATTGACAATGCTTAGAATATGAGATATGCCTGTATATGTTAAGGAGCAATGTGTTTATTGGTGTGACATAGTGCACCATTGTGGCCATATCCTAAACTTCCTGATTTTGCTCTACCATTTGGGCATATCCACCCGTTTTGTAACCCCCCTGACTGGGGTTCTGTAACTAAACCTGTTATACCTTGATTGCCAGTTGTATACAGGGGATCAATGATACCCCTACTGAGATCCCTCTGTACGAGTCACTGTCTCGGGCACAAGAAAGTATAATATATTATTATATATGCGTGATATGTTAGTTTATATGAAGCAGCTAGACCACTCACATATCACATAGTAGACACCTGAAACATGTAATATATCTTATACTATATATTGTGATCACCTTTAAATGGACAATATGGTATAACACTGTATACTAGGAACACCTGGGTCCATATAGGATACATTGGGGCCGCTCTCAACTACCATCCCCCCTTGATTGAAACTGTTGTTGTGGATGATCTAATTATTGCTCCCTTTAAACTATAAACATGCCATCTACATGTAGCAATTAGCTAACTATAATAGCCTAATGCCCTTACTATATCCTCTATGATCTTGAACACTTTTTGAAGTTTGACCTATGCTTTTATCCCTGCTCTATCATAGTTTCATTACCCTCTTTGCCTAATGTTATTTAAATACACAGTGATAGACGTTGATTACCCATTTCACTCACTGGTTACGTTAGGCATTTTTTACATTTTTACATTTTGACACTTTTACTATTTAACATATACGTTATATCCCACTTGATCATATGGCACTTAGGTGGGATGACCTATCATTCTTAGGCTAACCATGGACAGACTCTGTCCTATATGGGAACACGTAGAGGCTCAGATTAGACACATTTCTGAGCGGCGCTACAATGCCCGGTCTGACTACTGCTTAAACATTCCGGGTCTCAGTAACGCCCATCTAATGACGTATAGGCTATGCTAATTAGCCATGCAGTCAGGAGTCTTCACTTGCGCGTTGCTGGGCTGAGCCGCGCCTGGTTGTTGTATAACTGTATCGTACTTGAGGGGCATGTATTTCAGGTAACACAGGGACACTTTATGTTCCACTGGATTAGATTGTGACACATTATATAGGTTCGATATGCTCAATCCCTATAACATAAACCATTGGCACTATAGAACACTGGCCTAACGGCACATGACATATGTTTGTAAATGCCCAGGAGACCTGCTACATATTCTCTCAGTATTGATCACGGTTAATAACGTAATAATCATGATACATCGTACATTGACATTGACCCCCAGAGGATTCATTTGAGTAAACGGTAGGGGCACACTGGTATCACTTTTAGCAGACATGTTTGAACATTTTAGTCTCTTACTCTTAAGATACATAAACAGATTTGCTGCTTGTCAAGATTTATGAGTCATGGTGATTTTTTTTTCTCTCTGCAATGCATTATGATTTAGAACTGTATTTAAGGTTTGATATAATGAAGTTGACTCATGAGATTCCCTATGTATATATGATATTGTGTAGCAGTGTATCACCAATCAGTGTTTGTTACACCACTAGTTAATATACTGAAACTATGCCATTACCCACTTACTGTGATATGCCTATAATCTCCCTTATCTACACCCTGGAGTGTGTGTGTGTGTGTGTATATGTGTGTGTATTGGTGTGTGTATATATAGGCATATGTATACACACATATATGGATTTAACAATATTCAGCTATGAGGTATTGCAATATGTTTGCTTATGCAGTTTTTTGTTTTTTTTGATGGTTTTATTTTAATTTTTCTGGTATTTGGTAGTATGGTCATTAGGCCTTGTTTATGTGTCACCATGGTGATTGTGATTTTTGGCGCAATTTTGATGCTGGTGATGGGTGGGGCTAGTGCTATATATTGCACAGTTTGTTCACTTGTATTGTTATCTGGTCTGAGGAAGGGGTCTGTGAACCCCGAAACGTTACCACAATAAAGATATAAAGGTTTTTTAAACCAAATCCAGCGAGTGCAGTCCCTTATTGGATATAGACTATATATATATATTTATATATATGATTTAGTAGGTACCGTAATATATATATATATATATATATATATGATTTAGTAGGTACTGTAATATATATATGATTTAGTAGGTACAGTAATATACATATATATATATATATATATCTATCTATATATATATATATATGATTTAGTATATATATATATATATATATATATATATATGATTTAGTAGGTATCGTAATATATATATATATATATATATAATTTAGTGGGTACTGTAATATATATATATATATATATATATATATATATGATTTAGTAGGTACCTTAATATATATATATATATATATATATATATATATATATATATATATATATATATATATATATATATATATATATATATATATATAATTTAGTGGGTACTGTAATATATATATATATATATAACTTTTATTTATTTATTTAAGAAGATAAAGTGATATACAATAATATCCCTTTAAAAAGACTGGGATTTCAGCACTTTTTTAATAATGATAGATTCAATAGCACTCTCATGATATAATATCAAAACTTGTGGGTTTATTATGTGTCCAAGTACTCAGGAGACTTTGAGCATGACTTGATTACATAAATTTATTCAAAACACTAAATACATATACAGTGAGTTATTAAAATATCTTCCAGAATTCCTCCTAGAACATAAAAAGGACCGGTCCCTATGACTACCACACTTCAACAGATGTTAACACGAAAGACGTGAGCCTGCCTCCATCTAGGCTCTTGGGAGATGGAGGAAGTTTTTCAAAACGAGGCATTTAATAAGCACATCCACTTGTGGTTACGCTATGTGGAGGACATCCTCCTATTTTGGGAAGGAACAGAGAGTGAACTTAAAGACTTTGTGACTTTGCTAAATAGAAATGAAAGAAATATCACTTTAACATTAATTTTCAGTAAGTCAGACTTATCATTTCTAGATGTGCACATTACTGTGGTTAAAAATGTACTAATGACTGAGAACTTCAGAAAAAAGACTGCTACAAACAGTCTGTAAGAAGCTCACAGCCACCATCCAGTCCATCTTAAAAAGGGGATTCCTAAAGGAAAATTCTTGCGTTTGCGCAGAAATTGCTCATCAACAACGAAATATGATGAACATGCTGCACTGATGGAAGAAAGATTTAAAATAAGAGGTTATTCAAAGAGAGCGCTTTCACATGCAAGGAACTCTGTAAAGAAAATGGACAGAAGTCAACTTCTGTTTCCAAAAGAGAAAAAGAAAAAGGAGAAAATACGATTAATAACAAAGTTTAATTGTCATTGGGGGAGCATCAGAAATATACTCCAAAGAAATTGGAGTATCCTTTTAAATGACGATAATGTAGCAAAGGAAGTAGGTGACTATCCATCCCTTACAGCTAGAAGGGCATCTAACTTAAAGGATAAGCTGGTTAAAAGTAAGTTCATCTCACCCCAAAAGAACTGGTTATCTAGTCAGAAAATAGTTGGTAATTTTCCCTTTTAAAAGATGTGTTGCATGCAGATTTATGCAAAAATAGAAAAAAGAAAGCGGTCCCAAAATGGTAAGCTTAAAAACAGATAGTTTATTGTTCCATTTAAAACAGGCGTAGAATATAGAAAAACATAAAAAATGTGATGGAAAAAGGGCTAACGCGTTTCGGCTAGCTGTTGCCGTATTCATAGACCATATCCTATGACCACAAACTTAGTTGTTATATAGATCTATAGTTAATTAGTTGATTAATTCTACCTGCTAGACTTAACTCCTTACATGCTAACTGCTGAAATGTGGGTAAGGCCAATTTATCAAAAATTTATGTCAAAGATATAGCAACTATTGTAACTCTTCTATTTTGTTTTTATTGACTGTCATTTATTTGTTGTAATCTATTTATACCTCAATAAAAATCATTTAAAAAAAAAGTTCAGCTAAGTAAATAACATAGCAAGAACTGCAATTGACACATCCCTGTACATTAAAGCTCTCTCCTGTTACATGTGATGTAAAAGTACTTGTCACATTGTGGTACTCACATGCTTTGCAGCGACTACTGCCGCATTTAAAGCTGCCACTATGTTTTAACCATGAGCTATCATCTCTATTCCTTTTAGTTTTAAGCATACTGGGGGATAGTACATTGGCCAATGTGCTATTCTTAGAATAAACAAATTTACAGCCATCACTTATAATATCCTTCAATATTTCGTCTCCATATAAAATGGGTAGATATTTTTTTATAATACCACAAATATCATTATATTGATTAGAATATTTAGTGATGAATATGGGTCTTGTGTTTATCTTCTGCACTTTTTTAGTTTGTAATAAATCCTTTCTCTTATAGTTATCAACCTCTTTTTTGATTCTCAAGACTTCCGTTTTCTGGTAACCTCTTTCTGTCAGACGCTCAACTAGATTTGCACTTTCCTTTACATAATCTGTTTCCTTAGAGCAATTTCTTTTTACTCGCATCATCTGGCCTTTAATGATACCTTTGAATACATGTCTGGGATGACTACTGGTGGCGTATAATAGAGCATTACCAGCAATAATTTTTCGATATAGGGTAGTGTTTACACAGCTATTGACAGTTTCTCCCTTTAATACAATATCCAAAAAGTTAATTTGCTCTCTATTCCACTCTTCGGTGAATTTTAAACCCATAAAGTTAGTGTTAAGATAGTTCACAAACCTATCTGCTTCAATCTCGTCACCTTCCCATATCAATATAAGGTCATCAATTAAACTTTTATATTGAATTATATGCTTGTTAAAGGGGTTATTGTCACTGTAGATATATGTTTCCTCAAGCCATTCCATTACCAGGTTCGCATATGAGGGCGCAAAACGTGCCCCCATAGCCGTCCCTTGTTGTTGCACAAAGTAGTCATTTTCAAAAAGAAAACTATTGTGCTGAAGTAGAAATTCTATTACCTTCAGCACATATAGTTTAAAGTCATCATTCATTATGGTGTCTCTATCCAGGTAGTACTGTACAGCTTGCAGGCCTATAGTATGTGGAATGGATGAATATAATGAGATGGCATCTACAGTCAACCAACTATATTTCTCATACCATCCATGTTCTCCAAAAATATTTAGGACACGAGTGGTATCTCTTGTATAGCTGCTCAATCCAAGAACATAAGGCTGTAGTATATCATCCACCCATTCTGATAGGTGTTCCAATAGGGAACCATTACCGGACACAATCGGTCTTCCCTTTATATCTTTTAATCCTTTATGTGTCTTGGGTAGATGATAGAACACAGCTGTTCTTGGGTGTTCTATATACAGATAATCAAAAGTAGACTTGTCAATGAAGCCATATCTCCTGCCTTCATTGAGAAGTTTAAGTAGTTGTCTTTGAAAGTCAAAACGTGTATTAAAGGAGACCTTCTTGTAGACATTAGTGTCTTCCAATTGCCTCTTAGCTTCTCCTATATACCACGTTTTGTCACAGACGACTACACTGCTGCCTTTATCGGCTCTCTTAATAACAATGTTCTCATTTTGTTCAAGGGCTCTCAGGGCATCTCTTTCTCTTTTAGTAAGGTTATTAGTAGTGTGTGTCTTAGATTCATTTAACATAGTCAGGTCCTCAACCACTATTTTCTGAAATAGCTCCAGTTGCTTACCCCTAGATTGTAGGGGATAAAAACTTGATCTACATTTATAGCCATCATTTTTATTTTTAATCAATGGATTTTCATCTTCTGTGAGACTTTCTCCTTCCATTAACAATTGCTCTAGATCTTTATATGCACAAACATCTTGAAAGCTCATGCTGCTGACTGCATTGCTGGCCATAGTATTAACAGGGGTTCCAATAGTCTCTCTATTTTCATTCTCTTTATAAAAGTGTTTTTTTAGGGTTAGATTTATGCACCAGACAAAAGTGTTTTCGGTACACCCAGATAAAATCTTTAAAGTGAAACATTTTTTCAATTGCAACACCAAAGGTGTTGTTTACTTGTTGTCCTGTTCTTACCCTTACTTTTACGTTGGCAAAACAAAAGAATTTTGAAAGATAGGATATTAGAGCACCGCAACAACATTAAAAATAAAGTACAAAGCAGCAGTGTTGCTAAACATTTTGAAATCTTCCATAACAGCATACCAGATAGTATGAGAGTCGTGGGTATAGACAGGGGAATTACCAGTGGTAGAGGAGGTAATAATGACAAAACCCTGCTACAAAAAGAATGCAGGTGGATTTTTAACCTATCTACCACCGGTCCAGGCGGAATGAATGAGAAACTGGACATGGCAAGCTATTTGAAATAATATATTTGCATTTGCCTCATAATGTCCATCATATGTGAATTGGTAACATTTATTTCCGCTAATCATGATGTTTATCAGTTTTCCCAAGAGAGTCCATCAAATAAATGTAACAAACACTTTTATATAATTGTGAATTAATATGTGATTTTGTGTAAATTTTATTGTACAAACTTTCACCTCTATCTTTGGGCGGTTCTGTCTGTGCTATCCTATAAAACAGCACACTTGAAGTCCGTGCAATATGCCCTGAGGAAGCCCCGTCTATTCCTATGAGACAAGGGGGTGAAACGCGCGTCGGCTATTGGCTAACCAGACCCATGTGACTTTCCACACTGATGGAGTTAGCGATCGAGCACAGCAGAACTTGACAAGTGGCAATTTTGAAAGCTGAACGATTTGTCAACACCTTCTACAGCCAAGCCGTTGATCAAGTTATGTGTATAACATATCCGAGAAGAGTCCGCAAGCAAGTAATTCTGTGAGGTGCTTTTTTAAAAGAGGAGGAGAAGGTAAACAAATTAAATTTCCAATCCATCTGAAGCACTGATTTCCCGGCACGGAAGGCTGGATGATTGTGTCAAGCTGACATGGAAAGGTGCAGTCTACAGAGGGGTACAGTATAACAGCTTAAAAGTATCCCCCTGTGCCTATTCCGCTAACGCTTGCTATCTTTGTTTACAAAGTAATTGACTGTTTGGCTGCATATATCAGTAGGTGCATTTCCACTAATATACTAACTACTTGAATTAACTTGCCGCCCTGTGTTAATATCTCAACCTGGTTTGGTGAACTTTTCCAACAAACTAACACAAGGCGTTGCTCGGCTTTAACTGCATGCATGCATGCTTTCACTCTGCTCTATTTATAGCTCACAGCAAGAAACTACGATAAAATAACGGAATATCGATACAATAACGGAGCACTTATAACAAAGTGTCTAATAATACAAGAACTGGTTTTTCTTGCTGTAAACATTTATGTTACTCCAGTGTTAATTTTCATGAAAAGTGATGCACAAACTACTGGCATCTTTCTCTTGCTATATATAAGTTGGTCGATCCAGGACCTTCATTGAACATGTAGACAAGTGTTAATGCATTATTATTATGTAATGTATGTTGAGTAATTAACTTGTTTCACAATATATGCAATTGTCTGCCATGTCTAGTTAGAAAAGGTATATAAAAAAGTCGGTTTCAGTTTACTAAAACCGTGATAGGTCTGATGACTTTCATAGTGTATTTTTACTCTCATCCATTTCTAACTTTAATGGCTCACGTCTTTCATGTTAACATCTGTTGAAGTGTGGTAGTCATAGGGACCGGTACTTTTTATGTTCTAGGAGGAATTCTGGAAGATATTTTAATAACTCACTGTATATGTATTTAGTGTTTTGAATAAATTTATATAATCAAGTCATGCTCAAAGTCTCCTGAGTACTTGGACACATAATAAACCCACAAGTTTTGATATTATATCATGAGAGTGCTATTGAATCTATCATTATTAAAAGAGTGCTGAAATCCCAGTCTTTTTAAAGGGATATTATTGTATATCACTTTGTCTTCTTAAATAAATAAAAGTTATTTCTATTTAATGGGTCTGCACCAGATGCCAGAATATCTGGCGTAACTGAGTATCTGAATTTGCTCAGAAGGGCACTCCAAAACACTCTAAGGAACTTTGCAAATTTTTCCATTTACAAAAATTTCTTTATATATATATATATATATATATATATATATATATATATATATATATATATATATATATATATATAAAAGTTTGTTTGTGGTATGTGCACTCTCACCAACAGACCGCAACTTGCCAGGGTGCTATAGCCAGGTATGTAGAAACTGAAAAATAAAAAGCACTCACTGGACTGTGGACAGCAATATCAATCAAAAATCCTTTATTGTGACGTTTCGGGACCAACAACGTCCCTTCTTCTGACAAGCAAAAAGTGAAAACAAACAAACATTTAAAGACCCCTAGACCACTCCCCTCGGTGAACTACCAATAAAAATGTGCCGTGTGCAAAGGAAAATAGGCCGTGTGCAAAACCGGCATTCATATAAGTGTTTGAATACAAATATAAACTAATATTTTGAAAAGTATACATCAAATTATACCCATATGTATACACTAGTTTCTCTGTGTGTGTGTAGTGCTAATATGACAAAAACTGTATCCGATCATACACATGCTCAAATTTATCCGTAGTGTGCTAAGCTTAAAAGGACAACAGAGACCTGATAGGAGCAACGGCACACACCCTCGCACTGCGATAGGCTAAGCAAATTGGTCACACAGATACACACCTACCGCAACAACGCCGACCAACTGCAAGAACAAAAGAATATCAACAAATGGCCTGATTGGTTATACAAGCCCATCCTCTATGATGCATGGGGGCGTGTTGCCTAACAGACGCAGTGTCCACAGTAGTGTTCAAACCGCTGATCCGAGGGTTACCAAGGCACCCACTAACAACTAATCCCCCCGTTTCAAAACACGGTCACCGCATAAGCTCTGCATGCCACTCACTGTCAGCACACTGGGTACCCTTCAAGCCCCAACAACATGTCACAGACACGGCTTTGTTCGCCGCGATCACCCTGCTTAGAGATTACGGTTACCATGGTAACCTATATCCAAACCGCCCAATGCTCTCTATTGCCACTAACTGTCAGCACTCTGGGGACCATACCATCCATAGTACCATGACACCGACACGGCTATATTCACCGCGATCTCCCATACCTTTATACCGCGGTTACCATGGTAACCTGTATACAGACACCTACGTATATCGCCTCTCTATAGCACCAAAAATTCGCGCATCAAGCCCATTCAGGCCGCAACGACACAATCTCGAGAATGCTCAAATCACTTTACAAATAACTTTGCAAATCATACGCCACGTACACCCTAGTCTGATATCACGGTAACCATGGGAACCTAAATGTCAAACATCAACACCATTTGGAACTACACCTCATCCCAGGTGGTGGTAAGATGGCATGCTAGGGGCCGCCATAGGATAAAGTCGGCTATGTTACTCGTCAAGTGACACAATCTAAACCGGGAGAAAAACAAAAATAAAAATAATCTTGTTACCTACTATATGCCTAAGCTTAGGTCAAGCAGGCCTGTCCCCTATTATACATGGTCCTCCCTGATAATAGTACTGAGCTATGCACACACTCAAGTATTTTGATCCACAAAACAGACCAAAAGAAAACAAGAAGAAAACAAAAAAAAGCAACTACCAACCAATGTCGGAAGTCCTAGAGCAAATTGTAGCAAGATCCTACAAAGCATCAACCAAAAGTGTGCTTGTCACCAGATCACACCCTCCAGGGCCTCACACGTAAAAAGCAACAAAATGACCACATAATACTACTTCAAAATGTTGTGTACAGAGTAAACTATAAGCCCCCTCAATTACAAATCAAACCACCCAAATACAGTCACCTCTACAGGATCTACAGGGGTGAGTCTCCCCTCTCCGGGGGATATTGTCCCAAACGGACACCCCCTTGTCCATAATAACATACCACCAATCATACAAAACAAAATATATATATAAACTTAGAAAATACAAGAATTATATCAGTGTAGCCCTATATATAACCAACTGACCAAAAATAAAACCACATATTCTGCATCACCACATGTGAATCCAATAGAATTGTGGTAAAAAATGTCCAAACATCCCCCAGGGTCCACACAAAACATCAAAAAACAAAAAACTAAACAACATAAATTGAGCATGTATAGAAGGCATAACAGTCTTAAACAACATGAAAATGTGATGGGTGTAAACAAACAAGATAAAAACAAAATTAAAAACAAAGTAAAAACATAGCACACCTCATAAATATGCATATTAGCAGGGAAACACCAACTGCATAGAAAACATGGAGCACCCTATTTGGTACCAATAGGTAAAGTAATTTCAGAAGATGACACAAGAGTAGAACGTAGACTCTCATTAATGGCGCTACATATTGTGTCGCCTGCCCTTTCCATATATATATATATATATATATATATGATTTAGTGGTGAAAATTATTAGTGCCCCCCCAGTTTTGACTGTGGTATCTTATGTGGCCCCATACATACTGACAGCAGCAGTGAGTGCAGAAGTGTAGCTGCTGATTGCAGAAGCATGGGAGGAAGAGAGGTCATTTTTACTTAAGTTATTGGGGCTGATTTATTATGCTGCAAATTCAGACTCGCTGGAAACATAAGTTAAGAAGCGGTCATAAGACTGGGGCCGGCTGGGTGTGACGCGGGCGGGGCCGGCAAGGCAAACGTGATGGGGGTGAGTCGTGTGCCATGGCTGGGAAAGAGAGAGCTCAAAAAAGGGGGGATAGAGAGAGCAAAAGAGTGGGGGATAGAGAAAGCAAAAGAGTGGAGGATAGAGAGAGCAAAAGAGTGGGGGATAGAGAGAGCAAAAGAGTGGAGGATAGAGAGAGCAAAAGAGTGGGGGATAGAGAGAGCAAAAGAGTGGAAGATAGAGAGCGCAAAATAGAGGGGGGGAGATAGAGCAAAACAAAAGGAAGAAAAAGAGAGAGAGCAAAATAGGGGGGATAGAGAGAATATATCTATCATCTGCCTGTCTATCATCTATCTGTATGTCTAGCTATTATATATATATATATATATATATATATATATATATATATATATTTGTATATCTATTATCTATCTATCTATCTGTCTATCTATCTATCTATCTATCTATCTGTATATTTATCTATCATCTATCTATCTGTATATCTATCTCTTTATTATCTATCTATCCATACCTCCCAACATTTAAAAATTCAAAAGAGGCCACCCCCCCCCCCCCCGGGGCAAAAATATGTAATGTGGGGGGCAGGAGCAGGGACGGGGCTTAAAAAGATCATAAAACCAAAGCAGTATAAATAAAATTCTAAATAAAGTCATATATTTTAATACTCTTATGCAGCAAATCAAACACAAGCTCAAACCAATGATATAGCTACGTGAGCTCTGTATTTAATTTGCCTTTGCAGAGACAGTGCTAAATAATTTTATCTTAATTGGACATTTAATAATAGATTCTTTAAAACTGCTCTCCGCATTCCTCATTAATATTCTAGATTCTGGCCTTTAAAGTCAGCAAAAATGCACAGTAACACCCTACATAGCATACACGTACACATGCAGATACACACACACTACATAGCATACACTTACACATGCAGATACACACACAAACTACATAGCATACACTTACACATGCAGACACACACACACTTACACATGCAGATACACACTCACTACATAGTATACACTTACACATGCAGATACACACACACTACATAGCATACACTTGCACATGCAGATACACACACACTACATAGCATACACTTACACATGCAGATACACACACTTATACAGGCAGATACACACACACACTACACAGCATTAACTTATAAATGCAGATACACACTATATAGCATACTGTCATGAAAAAGGTAAGATATTATTGTAAGCTATGTGCATAGATTAATTCATCTATATATGTGTAATTTCTGTACTGTAGGTTGCATTAAATTCTGAAATCAGACATTAACTTCAGACTACTGGCTATGCTAAATTACACCTCAAAGGCAGGATGATCTTATTTTAAAGGATCTTTGTTATAAACCTGTGTGAACCCCCTAGCTATAGTCAGACACACATTACAGATGAATAAACAATTGTTCAATTAGTGAAGATAGATCACTAAACCAAGTGATTTTAGCATATGGAATTAGCGTGACCATGCAGACATACTTTCTGAGACTAACATTTGAAGCCAGCTAAGCTCAGAAAAGTGTAGTAATTAGTACGTGTATGATATACAGATAAGTATCCCATGCTAGGCTACAACACGCATATGCATCTGGGAAAATTGCTAGCAGTTATCAGCATGTGGGAATCCAGGATTTCATATGAAGTGGCTTGTGGCTAATTTTCATATAAGTTAATCCATACCTATATTATATAAATATATATATGTAAGTATAGGCGATATGTATAAAGTCTAACTCAATATTAAAGGGATATCCACAAAAAGGCAGTGTATTCCTATTAGATGGAGTAAAATATAATATATATATATTATATCTATCACATCAGAATGCTGCTTACATATTAAATAAATAACTGCAGTGGTATTTATTATGTTTGATTTATTTCAAAATAACAACATATGTTTCTTTCTTTTTCAGACTCTGGTATGAAAGTGTGGTTTTGAAATGCATTTTTTTATACTATAGAATATCAAAATACTTTATGTTTAGTATGAAAATATTCAGATGAAATAGTATTAAATGGTCTCATACATATTGGACATATTTGATAATGAAACTGTTTTTCTATTGTCTGTCCAACCCCCCCCCCCCCAATGGTTTGAGCGCGAATTACAGCCAAAAGGGCTGGCTAGTAAAAAAAAAACATACATTCCCAGTAAGCCAATGAAATATTCAGCTTTGAAAGGCCTATGAGGGACAAGCACCGATTAGTGCGTATCCAAAATTTTCACCAATGATTATAGAAAAGAGGTGGGCTTTAATCATTTGATAAAAGTCTCATGCACAGGAAAAAGGAGGCTGCTGAATTTTGACTGACTTAGCCTGCTGCCTTGGATCACAGTCTCTAGAAAGCAAAACTGGGCCTAACTTTTTACTTCCAGAATTGCAATACCTTCTTATATGATGGTGAAAATAATTTATCTAAAAAAACTGAAAATTTAAAATTGGTTTGATCGTAATGTATAACGATTTTTGTCATTTAATATTTTAAAGCAAAGACATTCATGGTGGCTACAGTTTAATTGATGCTGGTGATTTAAAGGGGTATTTTGCATTTTAAATGTATGTTTCATAGTCGTGTGTGATCTAGAAATAAATATACAAGTCAATTGTTATGGAGAAGAGGGTAAGGCATTGAAGCTACTGTGATCTATTTTAAATACTGCATTTATTATTGTGGCTAAAGCTCTGATTTTTGTAAATTAAGCATAGTAAGTTTGTAACCCATAAGGTTGCAGGATATTTACAAATTGTTCTGGCACAATCCAGGTGTGATTTGAATAAGTGATTCATTTGAAATCAAGGTTAACTTATAGAGATATATTTTTGGTTTTCTTTGTAAAGAATATTGTAACAGTATAGACATATATATTTGGCCATAATTAATACGCTATTTACTATGCAAATATAATCATTGTGTATATAAAGGTAACTGATCGGAACTAAGGATTCAAATTTAAAATTTTAGTTAGAATTATTGTTATGTAAAAATATATAATATGTTAGAGGTTACCACTGAAATAGAGTATAATTTATATTGTAACCTAGGTTATATCTAACAGATCGGAGTACACTGCTCAGATAATATTTATGGTAATATTCTAATAGCTATAATATTATTGATATTTATTGGAGGCACCTCTAGAAATCATTATCTTTATCACATTGATATAACATATTTTGTAGTAAAATTAAAAAATATTATCTTTCATGTAATTGGCAAGAGTCCATGAGATATTGATGTATGGGATATGCAATCCTACCAGGAGGGGTAAATTTTCCAAAACCTCAAAATGCCTATAAATACACCCCTCACCACACACACAATTCAGTTTTACAAACTGCCTCCTATGGAGATGGTGAAGTAAGTTTGTGCTTAGATTTTACATTGATATGCGCTTCTCAGCATTTTGAAGCCCAATTCCTCTCAGAGTACAGTGAATGTTAGAGGGATGTGAAGGGAGTATCACCTATTGAATGCAATGGTTTTCCTCACGGGAGATCTATTTCACAGGTTCTCTGTTATCGGTTGTAGAGATTCATCTCCTACCTCCCTTATTCAGATCGACGATATACTCTCATATTCCATTACCTCTACTGATAACTGTTTCAGTACTGGTTTGGCTATCTGCTATATGTGGATCGGTGTCTTTCGGTAAGTATGTTTTCATTACTTAAGACACAGTATGTGTGTGTTTGTGTGTATGTGTATATTTATATATATGCTGTATTAGGCTACAATGTGTGATTTTTTTTAAATTTTGGGATGGTGGTGTGCCACAGGATTTTTTAATGTAAAAAAGTGTGCCACAGCAAAAAAAAGGTTAAAAATCACTGCTCTAAGCTATGGTTTGGCACTTTATGCATTAATATAAAGTTCTAAATATATGTATTGTACTTATATTTGCCATGAGTTAGGTTTATGTATATTTCCTTTTTGCAGGCTATCAGTTTCATATTTGGGAAAAAACATATTTAGGATATTTTTTTCTTACCTGGGGTATAGTCTTTTCTCAATTGACTGCTTTTTCATTAAATTTCGGGGTCAAAAGTAGGCTCACGAAGGAGCAAAATGCCAACGTTTATTGCATCATTCTTGGCGCGAGAATTTTTTTGGCGCAAAGGTACATACGATGACGCAAATTCGTCATTTCCAGCGTCTTAGTTGACGCCGAGTTCTTGTACAAAGTTGCGTCTACAATGTTGTGAGTGTGTCATTTTCGGATTTTGTTCGCACTAAAAAAATGTCAGTTTCCGTTGTACGTTACACTTGGGGCTAAACAATTTCTTGCCTTTTTCTATGTCAGAGGGCTATGCTATTTGCATTTTTTTCCCATTCCTGAAACTGCCATATAAGGAAATTGATAATTTTGCTTTATATGTTGTTTTTTCTCTTACATTTGCAAGATGTCTCAATCTGATCCTGTCTCAGAAATCACTGTTGGAACCTGCTGCATGATAGCAGTTCTATCAAAGCTAAGTGCATTTGTTGTAAATTTGTGGATATTATATCTCCAGCTGTGGTATGTAATAGTTGTCATGATAAGCTTTTACATGCAGAGAATGTGTCCATCAGTAATGGTACATTGCCTGTTGTTCCTTCAACATCTAATGTACATGATATACCTGTGAATATAAAAGATTTTATTGCTGATGCGATTCTGAAGGCTTTGTCTGCCATCCCGCCTTCAAATAAACTTTAAAACTTCTCATAAAGTTTATGACATTTTAAATGACCGACAACATACTGAATTATACTCCTCTGATGAGGATCTATCTGAATTAGAAGATCCTTCCTCAGATATTGACACTGACAAATCTACTTATTTATTTAAAATGGAGAATATTTGTTCCTTGTTAAAAGAGGTGTTGGTTACATTGGATATTGAGGAAACTAGTAAATGTTTAAATTCTGTTTATAAACCTCCTGTGGTTACTCCAGAGTTTTTTTCAGTTCCTGATGCTATTTCTGATATGATTTCTAAAGAATGGAATAGATTTCATGGTTTAAAAAATTTGCCTAGATTTAGAGTTCTGCGTTAGCCGTCAAAACCAGCATTATGGGGTCCTAACGCTGGTTTTTACCGCCCGCTGGTATTTAGAGCCAGTCAGGAAAGTGTCTAACGCTCACTTTCCAGCCGCGACTTTTCCATACCGCAGATCCCCCCACGCCAATTGCGTATCCTATCTTTTCAATGGGATCTTTCTAATGCCGGTATTTAGAGTCTTGGCTAAAGTGAGTTTTAGAAATCTAACGACAAGACTCCAGCCACAGAGAAAAGCCAGGAGTTAAGAGCTTTCTGGGCTAACGCCGGTTCAAACTACTGTGCTCTAAAGTACACTAACACCCATAAACTACCTATGTACCCCTAAACCGAGGTCCCCCCACATCGCCGCCACTCTAATAAAAATTTTTAACCCCTAATCGCCGACCGCACACTGCCGCCACATACATTATCCCTATGTACCCTAATCTGCTGCCCCTAACACCCCCCTAAGTTAAAAATAATTTTTATCTAACGAAATAAAATATATCTTATTAAATAAATTATTCCTATTTAAAGCTAAATACTTACCTGTAAAATAAACCCTAATATAGCTACAATATAAATAATAATTATATTGTAGCTATTTTAGGATTAATATTTATTTTACAGGCAACTTTGTATTTATTTTAACCAGGTACAACAGCTATTAAATAGTTAATAACTATTTAATAGCTACCTAGTTAAAATAATTACAAAATTACATGTAAAATAAATCCTAACCTAAGTTACAATTAAACCTAACACTACACTATCAATAAATAAATTAAAGACAAATACCTACAAATAAATACAAATAAATACACTAACTAAAGTACAAAAAATAAAAAAGAACTAAGTTACAAACAATAAAAAAATTATATACAAACATTATAAAAATATTACAACAATTTTAAGCTAATTACACCTACTCTAAGCCCCCTAATAAAATAGCAAAGCCGCCCAAAATAAAAAAATGCCCTACCCTATTCTAAAATAAAAATTGAAAAGCTCTTTTACCTTACCAGCCCTTAAAAGGGCCTTTTGCGGTGCATGCCCCAAAGAATTCTGCTCTTTTGCCTGTAAAAAAACCCATACAATACCCCCCCAACATTACAACCCACCACCCACATACCCCTAATCTAACCCAAACCCCCCTTAAATAAACCTAACACTAAGCCCCTGAAGATCTTCCTACCTTATCTTCACCATGCCGGGTATCACCGATCCATCCAGAAGAGGGTCCGAAGTCTTCCTCCTATCCGGGCGATGTCGTCATCCAAGTGGGGGCTGAAGAGGTCCATCATCCGGCTGAAGTCTTCATCCAAGCAGGGGCTGAAGAGGTCCATCATCCGGCTGAAGTCTTCTATCAAGCGGCATCTTCAATCTTCTTTCTTCCGGCTCCATCTTCATCCCACCGACGCGGAACATCCTTCCTCCACGACGAAATCCCGACGAATGAAGGTTCCTTTAAGGGACGTCATCCAAGATGGCGTCCCTCGAATTCCAATTGGCTGATAGGATTCTATCAGCCAATCGGAATTAAGGTAGGACAATTCTGATTGGCTGATGGAATCAGCCAATCAGATTCAAGTTCAATCCGATTGGCTGATCCAATCAGCCAATCAGATTGAGCTCACATTCTATTGGCTGTTCCGATCAGCCAATAGAATGCGAGCTCAATCTGATTGGCTGATCCAATCAGCCAATCGGATTGAACTTGAATCTGATTGGCTGATACCATCAGCCAATCAGAATTTTCCTACCTTAATTCCGATTGGCTGATAGAATCCTATCAGCCAATCGGAATTCAAGGGACGCCATCTTGGATGACGTCCCTTAAAGGAACCTTCATTCGTCGGGAGTTCGTCGTGGAGGAAGGATGTTCCGCGTTGGCGGGATGAAGATGGAGCCAGAAGAAAGAAGATTGAAGATGCCGCTTGATAGAAGACTTCAGACGGATGATGGACCTCTTCAGCCCCCGCTTGGATGAAGACTTCAGTCGGATGATGGACCTCTTCAGCCCCCGCTTGGATGAAGACTTCAGCCAGATGATGGACCTCTTCAGCCCCCACTTGGATGAAGACATCGCCCAGGATAGGAGGAAGACTTCGGACCCTCTTCTGGATGGATCGGTGATACCCAGCGTGGTGAAGATAAGGTAGGAAGATCTTCAAGGGCTTAGTGTTAGGTTTATTTAAGGGGGGTTTGGTTTAGATTAGGGGTATGGGGGTGGTGGGTTGTAATGTTGGGGGGGGGGTATTGTATGTTTTTCTTACAGGCAAAAGAGAAGAATTCTTTGGGGCATGCCCCGCAAAAGCCCCTTTTAATGTCTGGTAAGGTAAAAAAGCTGTTAACTTTTTATTTTAGAATAGGGTAGGGCATTTTTTTATTTTGGGGGGATTTGTTATTTTATTAGGTGGCTTAGAGTAGGTGTAATTAGCTTAAAATTGTTGTAATATTTTTCTAATGTTTGTAAATTATTTTTTTATTTTTTGTAACTTAGTTTTTTTTTTATTTTTTGTACTTTAGTTAGTGTATTTATTTGTATTTATTTGTAGCTATTTGTATTTAATTTATTTATTGATAGTGTAGTGTTAGGTTTAATTGTAACTTAGGTTAGGATTTATTTTACAGGTAATTTTGTAATTATTTTAACTAGGTAGCTATTAAATAGTTATTAACTATTTAATAGCTATTGTACCTGGTTAAAATAAATACAAAGTTGCCTGTAAAATAAATATTAATCCTAAAATAGCTACAATATAATTATTATTTATATTGTAGCTATATTAGGGTTTATTTTACAGGTAAGTATTTAGCTTTAAATAGGAATAATTTATTTAATAAGATTTATTTTATTTTGTTAGATAAAAATTATATTTAACTTAGGGGGTGTTAGGGTTAGACTTAGCTTTAGGGGTTAATACATTTATTATTATCGCCGACACCTACTTACATTTATTAACCCTTAATCTGCCACCCCCAATGTCGCCTCTACTATAATAAAGTTATTAACCACCAAACCTAAGTCTAACCCTAACCCTAAAACCCCCCTAATTTAAATATAATTTAAATACATCTAAATAAAATAACTACAATGAAATAAATTATTCCTTTTTAAAACTAAATACTTACCTGTAAAATAAACCATAAGATAGCTACAATATAACTAATAGTTACATTGTAGCTATCTTATGATTTATTTTTATTTTACTGGCACCTTTGTATTTATTTTAACTAGGTAGAATAGCTATTAAATAGTTATTAACTATTTAATAACTACCTAGTTAAATAAGTACAAATATACCTGTAAAATAAATCCTAACCTAAGTTACAATTACACCTAACACTACACTATCATTAAATTAATTACATAAACTAACTACAATTAATTACAATTAAATTCAATAAACTAAATTACGAAAAAAAACCACTAAATTACAAAAAAACAAAACACTAAATTACAGAAAATATTTTTTTTTTCAAGAAGTTTAAACTAATTACACCAAATCTAAGCCCCCTAATAAAATAAAAAAGCCCCCCAAAATAATAAAAAGCCCTACCCTATACTAAATTACAAATAGCCCTTAAAAGCTCTTTTACCTGTAAAAAAAAAATACAATACCCCCCTCCAACATTATAACCCACGACCAACACACCCCTACTCTAAAACCCATCCAATACCCCCTTAAAAAAATTAACACTACCCCATTGAAGATCACCCTACCTTGAGCCGTCTTCACCCAGCCGGGCACCAGTGGTCATCTGATCCATCCAGAAGTCTTCATCCAATGGGCCAGAAGAGGACATCTAGACTGGCAGAAGTCTTCATCCTATCCGGGCAGAAGAGGGCATCCGGACCGGGAGAAGGCTTCATCCAAGCGGCATCTTCTATCTTCATCCATCCGACGAGGAACGGCTCCATCTTGAAGACCTCCGGCGCGGAACATCCTTCTAGTCCGATGACTAACGACGAATGAATATTCCTTTAAATGACATCATCCAATATGGTGTCCCTCGAATTCCGATTGTCTGATAGGATTATATCAACCAATCGGAAGTTCAATCCGATTGGCTGATTCGATCAGCCAATAGAAGGTGAGGTCAATTCTATTGGCTGATCCAATCAGGAATCCGCTCCAGAAATCTTACATGCAGGTGAAGGTCCTGAAAAACGCCACGGTGAGGGGAGGAGTGGAGCCAGGCAAAGCAAATAGCGCTGGACAACCGCAAGCATAGAAGTAAAAGGAAAATGCCGGCTACTTGCAACAGTGAAGTAAGTCTTTTATTGATCCATTAAAACAGCAAACAGCAAACGGTTACAAAACACAAGATGGAGGGGCTCAGCTGTTCTTACGTGTTTCACGCCCGTAGGCGCTTACTCATAGAACCTGAGCACAGGTAAAAATGAAGCTATGTTTAAGGGCCCAGTGTCCAATCAGATGCATTGTTAAAATGATGTGTGTCTGTGGTAAATGCATGTATAGAGTAAATACTCATGGGTAAAGGGCCATACTTAAAGATAGCCACATCTAAAATCAAAGTTGACATTTACATGCCGAGATGGTAAAAAAGATTGGCTAAAACCTAGGATACTTCATAAGAATTTCTTAAGAATAAAGAAAAACAAATCACATAACTGAATTACTTATGGCATTTAATACTTGCTAATCTGCCCTACATGGAATAATTCATAAATTGATAGATAATTCATAAGTTACTAAACAAAACAAAATATATATATATATATATATATATATATATATATATATATATTCATAATTGATATTCATACAAAATAAACAGAACAATAAACATGCAACTTAATATATCAATAAATAAATATAAATATTCATCCATAAGTGCATGTGTGCAAGTTTATATGTGAATCCATTATAATTAATACTATTTGAATTTTTTGAAAATAGTAACCTCACATCTTTACTATTAGATTGCATATTGGCATGCAGAGACAAATATGTTAATAATGATAATGATAAAAATAATGATAATAATAATGGTTATAATGTTCATGATGTCACTCTACAAAGTAACGAATGTCCCATTCGAAATTCATACCCTGTGGGGATTGTGTTTTCAATTTATAGATCCAGAAGAGTTCCTTCTTATCTAGGATCTTATTTAAATTCCCTCCCCTTAAGGGTATTTTAGCTATGTCTATGATTCTTACTTTAAGATTAGGGACATTAGTTAGGTGAAAGAGATAAAAATGCCTGGCTACAGCCAAATCCTTGTTGAAATTTTTAACATCTCTCAAATGCTCCCTGGCACGTGATCTGAAATCTCTGGAAGATTGTCCCACATATTGGACCCCACACATATTACAATCCAATAAATAAATTCTGCGGCTGGAGTTTTGTCGTTAGAGTTCTAACGTTCACTTCAGCCAAGACTCTAAATACCAGCGTTAGGAAGATCCCATTGAAAAGATAGGATGCGCAATTGGCGTAAGTGGATCTGCAATATGGAAAAGTCGCGGCTGGAAAGTGAGCGTTACAACCTTTCCTGACTGATTCTAAATACCAGCGGGCGGTAAAAACAAGCGTAAGGAGCCCTTAACGCTGGTTTTGACAGCTAACGCAGAACTCTAAATCTAGGCGTTAGTTAGGTGTGCTCTGAAGTTGCCTTTGCCCCTATGCCAGGTGCTTCTGGAAATTTTATTGGAATTAACCATACTTGGAGACAATTTTGTGGCCAAAGTGGGCGGTTTCTTTGCGACAAATCTGCATTTATTTACATATTTTTGCATATTTCACATGTTTATTGTTCCATTTATTGTGTATGAATATAAATTATGAATATATATATATATATTTTAAATTAAATGATTAAATGACTGTTAGCGTAGGGCCACGCTCAAATCCAATATTAATATGTACAATGTAACAATGTAAGTCCAAGCACCAAAGGACTATCTTTATATCTTTATCTTTTTCAATCAGCCTGTGGTCCAGGATATTCCCCAAAAACTTGATACAGTTCAAATGTGCCAGTGTTACCTTGCAAACTTGTCCTCAATCATTAGCTTGCTATCAACAATATCAGTTTATTGTGGCATATGATACAGTTAATATGTTTGACATACAATTTCTTACCCACTCCTTGCGGAAGTAACTTGTCTTTTCTTTCTGCTACTTGTGCTGAGTGTTGCATCCCGTCTGTGTGTGCCGGTCCACAGGAGCCTCCTCTCCTATTGCAGTTTTGTGTGACTTCGTTCTGTGTGGGCTACGATTAGCCCGGGCTCCCTCCTCGATCACACTAATGACGGTTATTACCGCTTCAGCTTTTGCACCTCGTCCTGTTAGTAGCCATATGTGCCACAGCGCTTCATGAGAAATTCTTCTTTTGACCCAGGGTTTGTCAATGTTTTCGCTGGTGCCTGTGCTCACTCCAAATCCCTGTATGGTACTTATTCACATAACGATCTTGCAATCAAAAAGAGGAGCACTAGGCTAATTCCGGTGAAATAAAACTTAGCTTTTATTTAGCTTATTAGCTCATCTTAAAAACTTTAACAATCTAACAACATTGTAACAGATAGCGTAGCACTCTCTTACTTATGCGTTTCGGCGATAGCCGTAATCATAGCTTGAGAGGTTCACATACAAAACATCCTTTTAAAAGCCCCAATACCTTTTGATTGGATAATTAAAATTTAAATTCTGACTGCTTGCTATCTGATTGGTTGATAGTTCCTGGCTGTGACTTACTCTTTCAGGTACTGAACAGGTGTATGTATACCCTGAGAGGGGGGGGGGTTATGGGTTGTGGTTCTGAGGTTCCTGTGTTCTTCGTTACCTGGGTTAACTGTAGTATAATATATTGGCAATGAAGTGCGGCATAATGTGTTCTCATCAACTACCTCTGTATACGTATATCTCTACTCTTTCATTGAGAAAATATAATTAATATAAATTTGAAAACTATTGGATAGATCCAAAATCTTTGTTTCTCTCCTTTACTTTAGCCATATACTTAAACCCAAAATACATCTTTCTTGATTCAAGTGAACTTGTTTACATACATATGTTTATATTGAGGAGAACATTGTTGGAATCTCGTTATGATATGTTGACAGATTGAAAGTAAATTTGTTATCTCTAATCTACTTGTTAACCCTGGACCTCTCTACTGCAGGCTGCTGTGGGTTGGACTCAGTATCTTAATACTATGCATATAGTGAACACAGCCACACCTCTATACATGGTGCATGTCTTCTACACTATAATTTTAATGATCAATAAAAATTGTTATTATTATTATTATTTATGTTGTGCCTTCTGTACATGTCTTAAACACAACAATGTAGTGTATTATTTTCCACATTTTTTTAGATTTTATTAAAAAAAGTTAACATTTTCTTTTATCCTTTGTGGTAGGTTCAGGAGAAAGATACGGGGAAGGTAGGAATAATTCTAAATTTACTTATCAAATAATGACCCAACTTTACAAATATATTTATATGTAATGGTAACAAACTCGTTCGTTTGATAAATTTGATTTAGAGCGTGTTCTGTTGTTATTCTTGGTATTCTATATTCCAAACATTTTAAATCTACCATTCCTCTAATTCGGCCATTTAGTTCAATCCTTGTTAGTTTATTGCTGTCTTAAAGGGACCTTTTGATCATTAGTTATTTGTTAGGAACGATCTTTTGATGTATATATAACTTCGATCAGTCAATATATATGTGAATATCCCTATGTTCCCATCTTAAAGGGATATTTTGTCATTAGATGATTTGAAGGAACCATCTTATAATGTGTACATTAATGTGAATGTAAATATCACTCATTGGTGTTTTATGATTACTTTCAGTCTTATTTAACCATTGTATCCAATTTACCTGCTATGCTTTGCTATGTAACTATTGGTTAGTTATTAGTTAAAATTAACAAAGCTTCTGCAGTTTCAGTTTCTGATTCTCTATTAAACTACAGCAGATTCACTCACCTTTCTTTGGATAATGTAAATAGACTGGAAAGGAAACATTATGTATTTCAGTTGTTTATATTTATTTCAGTTTAGTTCTGCCAACAATTGATTAAATCAAATTCTGAGTTCAAACCTAGTGGTATTCTGGTCTTGAGCTTATGTATCCAGAATACCTCTCTAACTGCTAGGTTATTTTCTGCGTTCCAATTCCCTTTCTTTGGTTTCTCTATAATTGTCCATTTAAGTGAAGATGGAACACTATCATGTTCAGTCTTAAAGTGTTGCACTAGTGGTGTTGTCAGTGTGCCATTTTTGATATTAGTGACATGTTCCCTTATTCTCTCACGTACCTCTCTCGTCGTGAGTCCTACATATTGTAGGTTGCAAAGTGTACATGTTAATAGATAAACCACACCACTCTCTCTACAATTTAAACACATATCATGATTGTATATTTGGCCTGTGACTGAACATTTAAAGATGTTACCTGATTGTAAATATTCACATGCTTTGCAAGTGTGGTTGCTGCAGTGGAATGTACCCTTGCATGTCAACCATTAACTTTTGTTCACTTCTTTCTTTTTTAAACGTGATGTTGCTATTCTGTTGCCTATGGATTTTCCCTTTTTGTAGGAAAACCTGCATCCCTGTTTGACTGTATCTAGCAATTTATCATCCACTTGTAACATGGGTAGATGTTTTTGTATAATGTTGCAAATTTGATGAAACTGATTGCTGTACTTAGTTACAAAAGTTTCATCTTTTGCTCCATATTTCTTGTCAATTTTGGTCTTCAATAAATCACTTCTCTTGGTTTGTGAAACTAAATCCTTAGTTTCAGTTAGTAGTCTGTTGGGATAGCCCCTGTCTTTCAATTTGTCTGTTAAAATTTTGGCATGTTTCTCAAATAAATGGTCTGTACTACAATTTCTTTTTAGCCTAGTGTACTGCCCTTTGGCTACAGAGCTGAATACCCTTCTGGGATGGTTGCTATTTGCATGTAATAGTGTGTTACCACTTATTGGTTTCACATAAACTTCTGTTTCTATCTGTTCTTTGTCTGTGCCTCTCAATTGTACATCTAAGTAGTGAATCTCGTATCTTGCCCATTCAAATGTAAATGTTAAACCTAAATCATTATTATTCAATAAAGAGACAAAATCTTTAGCATTTTCAGCTGAGCCTTCCCAAATACAAATCAGATAATCTATAAAGCGTCTGTAATATATTATCCTCTTTTGAAGAGGGTCTTTACACTCATAGATGTGGGACAGCTCCCACCAACCCATGAACAGGTTGGCATAGGAGGGGGCAAACTTGGCCCCCATAGCTGTCCCACATCTCTGAAGATAAAAGACCCCCTCAAATGTGAAATAATTGTGTGTTAAAAGATATTTAGTCACTTCTTGAATGTAATTACAAAACTGTTGGTCATGTCCAGCTATCCTGTTTATGAAAAAATGTATAGCTGTCAAACCCATTTCGTGCGGAATGGAGGAGTACAATGCTTGTACATCAATTGTTAACCAGCTATATTTGGGGTGCCATTTAAACATTTCTATTTCATTCAGCAGTTGTTTGGTGTCGCGTAAGTAGCTGCTTAATCTGGTTACCATCGGTTGTAGGACGCCATCCAACCATTGTGATAAGTGTTCGTTCAATGAACCTATCCCACTAATGATGGGTCTACCTGTCATGTTTTCTATCCCTTTATGGATTTTTGGTAAAAGGTTAAAGTGTGGTATTACTGGGTGTTCTACTAAAAGAAAATCTCTAGTTTTTTCATTAAAAAAAAACATATTCAAAACCATCATCAATTAGGTGCGTTAACTCTCTCTTGTATCTGTTAGTTGGATCATTTCTCAATTTTAAGTAATGATTAGTGTCTTCCAACTGCCTTAAAGCTTCCTGTATGAAATGTGTTCTATCTAGGACTACTATTGAGCCCCCCTTATCCACATTTCTTAAAACTATATCATGATTGTCACCCAATTTTTTGATTGCAAGAATCATTTCTTTATTGAGATTCGAACTTTTATTATTCATTGTATAAGCAAGTTTGAAACTGCAGAAGCTTTGTTAATTTTAACTAATAACTAACCAATAGTTACATAGCAAAGCATAGCAGGTAAATTGGATACAATGGTTAAATAAGACTGAAAGTAATCATAAAACACCAATGAGTGATATTTACATTCACATTAATGTACACATTATAAGATGGTTCCTTCAAATCATCTAATGACAAAATATCCCTTTAAGATGGGAACATAGGGATATTCACATATATATTGACTGATCGAAGTTATATATACATCAAAAGATCGTTCCTAACAAATAACTAATGATCAAAAGGTTCCTTTAAGACAGCAATAAACTAACAAGGATTGAACTAAATGGCCGAATTAGAGGAATGGTAGATTTAAAATGTTTGGAATATAGAATACCAAGAATAACAACAGAACACGCTCTAAATCAAATTTATCAAACGAACGAGTTTGTTACCATTACATATAAATATATTTGTAAAGTTGGGTCATTATTTGATAAGTAAATTTAGAATTATTCCTACCTTCCCCGTATCTTTCTCCTGAACCTACCACAAAGGATAAAAGAAAATGTTAACTTTTTAAAATAAAATCTAAAAAAATGTGGAAAATAATACTGTACACTACATTGTTGTGTTTAAGACATGTACAGAAGGCACAACATAAATAATAATAATAATAACAATTTTTATTGATCATTAAAATTATAGTGTAGAAGACATGCACCATGTATAGAGGCGTGGCTGTGCTCACTATATGCATAGTATTAAGACACTGAGTCCAACCCACAGCAGCCTGAAGTAGAGAGGTCCAGGGTTAACAAGTAGATTAGAGATAACAAATTTATTTTCAATCTGTCAACATATCATAACGAGATTCCAACAATGTTCTCCTCAATATAAACATATGTATGTAAACAAGTTCACTTGAATCAAGGAAGATGTATTTTGGATTTAAGTATATGGCTAAAGTAAAGGAGAGAAACAAAGATTTTGGATCTATCCAATAGTTTTCAAATTTATATTAATTATATTTTCTCAATGAAAGAGTAGAGATATACGTATACAGAGGTAGTTGATGAGAACACATTATGCCGCACTTCATTGCCAATATATTATACTACAGTTAACCCAGGTAACGAAGAACACAGGCACTTCAGAACCACAACCCATAAACCACCCCCCCCCCTCTCAGGGTATACATACACCTGTTCAGTACCTGAAAGAGTAAGTCACAGCCAGGAACTATCAACCAATCAGATAGCAAGCAGTCAGAATTCAAATTTTAATTATCCAATCAAAAGGTATTGGGGCTTTTAAAAGGATGTTTTGTATGTGAACCTCTCAAGCTATGATTATGGCTATCACCGAAACGCGTAAGCAAGAGAGTGCTACGCTATCTGTTACAATGTTGTTAGATTGTTAAAGTTTTTAAGATGAGCTAATAAGCTAAATAAAAGCTAAGTTTTATTTCACCGGAATTTGCCTAGTGCTTCTCTTTTTGATCGCAAGATCGTTTTGTGAATAAGTACCGGAAAGGTTATGGAGCAGCGGTATTGATAAATTGACCCCATATACTTCAATGGAGCATGAAAAGTAGACCCAATAAACCTGATCGCGTCTAACCAAGCATGAAATATTAATATATCACACCCCAATGTTCTTCACATGTTCTTAGCATTCTCTATTTATTCTTAAATAGATATATATATATATATTATAGAATTAAAGAAGTGGCACCAGCGCTAAAATCTATATCATAAATGATGTTATGAATCTTATGACAGTCTTGGCAAATGTTTATACTAAGATATGTATTTAGAGATGTACGTGCAGCTGGATATTGATACAGTGTACCCGTGACACTGTTAGAAATGAGAAATCCAATAGGAAGTCAATAATAGAGAACTAGCGCACAATAACAAAGTCTCTATACAAAACAAAATATAATATATGATTCATGTATGACAGTCTGTATGGTTGATGCAGTATGTGGAAAATCACTTAGTTCATGGATCCCAAAATTAAACTGATGTCTATTGGTAGAATGGGTGTCCGCTTACCAAAATGAACCTCAATCCTGCTGCTTAATCTGGTTACCATCGGTTGTAGGACACCATCCAACCATTGTGATAAGTGTTCGTTCAATGAACCTATCCCACTAATGATGGGTCTACCTGTCATGTTTTCTATCCCTTTATGGATTTTTGGTAAAAGGTTAAAGTGTGGTATTACTGGGTGTTCTACTAAAAGAAAATCTCTAGTTTTTTCATAAAAAAAAAAACATATTCAAAACCATCATCAATTAGGTGCGTTAACTCTCTCTTGTATCTGTTAGTTGGATCATTTCTCAATTTAAAGTAATGATTAGTGTCTTCCAACTGCCTTAAAGCTTCCTGTATGAAATGTGTTCTATCTAGGACTACTATTGAGCCCACCTTATCCGCATTTCTTAAAACTATATCATGATTGTCACCCAATTTTTTGATTGCAAGAATCATTTCTTTATTGAGATTCAAACTTTTATTATTCATTGTATAAGCAAGTTTGAAACTGCAGAAGCTTTGTTAATTTTAACTAATAACTAACCAATAGTTACATAGCAAAGCATAGCAGGTAAATTGGATACAATGGTTAAATAAGACTGAAAGTAATCATAAAACACCAATGAGTGATATTTACATTCACATTAATGTACACATTATAAGATGGTTCCTTCAAATCATCTAATGACAAAATATCCCTTTAAGATGGGAACATAGGGATATTCACATATATATTGACTGATCGAAGTTATATATACATCAAAAGATTGTTCCTAACAAATAACTAATGATCAAAAGGTCCCTTTAAGACAGCAATAAACTAACAAGGATTGAACTAAATGGCCGAATTAGAGGAATGGTAGATTTAAAATGTTTGGAATATAGAATACCAAGAATAACAACAGAACACGCTCTAAATCAAATTTATCAAACGAACGAGTTTGTTACCATTACATATAAATATATTTGTAAAGTTGGGTCATTATTTGATAAGTAAATTTAGAATTATTCCTACCTTCCCCGTATCTTTCTCCTGAACCTACCACAAAGGATAAAAGAAAATGTTAACTTTTTAAAATAAAATCTAAAAAAATGTGGAAAATAATACTGTACACTACATTGTTGTGTTTAAGACATGTACAGAAGGCACAACATAAATAATAATAATAATAACAATTTTTATTGATCATTAAAATTATAGTGTAGAAGACATGCACCATGTATAGAGGTGTGGCTGTGTTCACTATATGCATAGTATTAAGACACTGAGTCCAACCCACAGCAGCCTGCAGTAGAGAGGTCCAGGGTTAACAAGTAGATTAGAGATAACAAATTTATTTTCAATCTGTCAACATATCATAATGAGATTCCAACAATGTTCTCCTCAATATAAACATATGTATGTAAACAAGTTCACTTGAATCAAGGAAGATGTATTTTGAGTTTAAGTATATGGCTAAAGTAAAGGAGAGAAACAAAGATTTTGGATCTATCCAATAGTTTTCAAATTTATATTAATTATATTTTCTCAATGAAAGAGTAGAGATATACGTATACAGAGGTAGTTGATGAGAACACATTATGCCGCACTTCATTGCCAATATATTATACTACAGTTAACCCAGGTAACGAAGAACACAGGCACTTCAGAACCATAACCCATAAACCACTCCCCCCCCTCTCAGGGTATACATACACCTGTTCAGTACCTGAAAGAGTAAGTCACAGCCAGGAACTATCAACCAATCAGATAGCAAGCAGTCAGAATTTAAATTTTAATTATCCAATCAAAAGGTATTGGGGCTTTTAAAAGGATGTTTTGTATGTGAACCTCTCAAGCTATGATTATGGCTATCGCCGAAACGCGTAAGCAAGAGAGTGCTACGCTATCTGTTACAATGTTGTTAGATTGTTAAAGTTTTTAAGATGAGCTAATAAGCTAAATAAAAGCTAAGTTTTATTTCACCGGAATTTGCCTAGTGCTCCTCTTTTTGATCGCAAGATCGTTTTGTGAATAAGTACCGGAAAGGTTATGGAGCAGCGGTATTGATAAATTGACCCCATATACTTCAATGGAGCATGAAAAGTAGACCCAATAAACCTGATCGCGTCTAACCAAGCATGAAATATTAATATATCACACCCCAATGTTCTTCACATGTTCTTAGCATTCGCTATTTATTCTTAAATAGATATATATATATATATATATATTATAGAATTAAAGAAATGGCACCAGCACTAAAATCTATATCATAAATGATGTTATGAATCTTATGACAGTCTTGGCAAATGTTTATACTAAGATATGTATTTAGAGATGTACGTGCAGCTGGATATTGATACACTGTACCCGTGACACTGTTAGAAATGAGAAATCCAATAGGAAGTCAATAATAGAGAACTAGCGCACAATAACAAAGTCTCTATACAAAACAATATATAATATATGATTCATGTATGACAGTCTGTATGGTTGATGCAGTATGTGGAAAATCACTTAGTTCATGGATCCCAAAATTAAACTGATGTCTATTGGTAGAATGGGTGTCCGCTTACCAAAATGAACCTCAATCCTATGAGGTAAGATATAAGCTCTATGGGAGTCAGATAGAACTTCTTGTGTCCTCTTAAATCTAGACTAAAGTGTTCTCTCCATTTGTGGTCTTTTTTCTTATCCTCTTATGTGACTGAGAGGTGATGTGGGTATATTTTCTCAGCTCCGCCCCTGGGTTAGTGAAATCCAAAAAACGGGGAACTGGCATCCTCAGGAGTATGGATAGTGGGAGTGTTATCCCAATGGTAGAAACATAGGAAAAGAAAAAATTACATAGCGTAATTCTGTGATTAACATGTACACAATGTATTAATTAAAAGTGGAAACACACTTACAGTGTTTGACCTCAATCCTTGATGAGGTAAGCTTAAAGAGACACTGAACCCAATTTTTTTCTTTTGTGATTCAGATAGAGCATGCAATTTTAAGCAACTTTCTAATTTACTCCTATTTTCAATTTTTCTTTGTTCACTTGCTATCTTTATTTGAAAAAGAAGGCATCTAAGCTTCTTTTTTTGGTTCAGTACTCTGGACAGCACTTTTTTATTGGTCGATGAATTTATCCACCAATCAGCAAGAATAACCCAGGTTATTCACCAAAAATGGACCGGTATCTAAACTTACATTTTTGCATTTCAAATAAAGATACCAAGAGAATGAAGAACATTTGATAATAGGAGTAAATTAGAAATAAAATCATCTCTTATAAAATGGGAGTGTTAAATGCTAACAACAGAAATTCCTATTCTATAAGAGCTATGGGGCATATAAAAGGTGCTAATCAATAGGTCTAAAGATAAGACATGAAATAGTCAATAGTTTTAAATACCAATGGTTTCATGGATTAAACCTAGTGCATTCCTATGATGAAGAAGTATTCAATAACTTTGAAACGCATCAGGACGCCTGAGTGGGCTTACAGGAAATAATTCTTCTCTGCAGCACTTTGGTTTACTCCGTGAAACCATTGGTATTTAAAACTATTGACTGCATGTCTAACTTATTAGGGACAAGTAGTTTAACTCAGTGTTTCTCAACTCCAGTCCTCAAGTGACCCTAAGAAGCCAGATTTTCATGATATCTTAATAACAGTTTAAACATGGGGTGCACTTCTATTTTAAAGCAAGTATAGAACAAACAAAAATCCTACTCCTCTTCAGGAGACTAACTAAATATTAAGGGCCACATTACAAGTGACTTACTACTGTTAGCACTGGTTGCAATAACCATTATCGCGCCCAAGCTAACTTGCGTGCATATTACAAGTTGAAAGCAAACACATTTGCTCGATCACAATCTAAATTTGCACGTTTCTGGTTAGGAGACCTAGCTTAAAGAGTATGTTAAAAAAATATGAAACAAACACAAGATACTGCATATACATTAAAATAAAGTGTTACACTCATATATACACTATCTGATAAAAAATTATATACAGTAAATATTAATAAAAATGTTTATAAGGGTTAAACGGTATGTGGTATATGACAAGGTGTTTGAATGGAAAGGGCTATAATGTGTGTATATATATATATATATATATATATATATATATGTAATCCAAGCAAATAGAGGCACTCGCCGTGTGCAAAAAGTGTTTTATTACATTTTTTAGAGTTAACTTTTTCGGGCTGTGATGCCCGTCCTCAGACTCCTGAAAAAAAAATCAGTGTGTTAGGTGCTTACCCACCAGTGGCTAAATAGCCAGAGCTGTCATGGACGCCACGGACTCCATCGCCGCTGTACCGGAATGAACCGGAAGTGAAGAGTAAGCGTCATACGTCATCACGCTGGCGTCTGTAGCGCCGGGACCGCCCCTGTGTGGCGAAAGAACAAAAAACAAAAAGACATTGCAGACAAATAGTAGTGATACGATACAATACAGCAATTGTAATATGACAATTATAATATAGTTATGTGAAACTGGGATATAGTGTATATTACTTAGTGGGTATACAATGTGAATTTCCAGTGTGTGTGAGTTAAAAACATGTAATAGAATATATAGTTTAAAAGATTTTGGAGAGAATTCTTATTCTAGAGGCAAATCATATATTACATGGGGGGAGGGGGGATGCTATCATTACAGAATGTGATGTTATACCTCTAGACAGTGAATAATAATTAAAGGCAAAAATGGATAATCCATAGGCAAAATTTCAACCTATATAGACTATAATGTATCATTATATATAGGAAGGTGAAATATTTTTGTACACCTAGGATGTAACCATATGCAGATAGCTACTATGTTTACAAGGATATGTTATATTAGATGGAACAATTGTCATAAGAAGCTATGCCAGTCCAGGTGAGTGTTTAGACCCTGTGGGGAAAGCGTGCCCAGTTTGTAAGTCTATCTAGCGTCCAATTGTAGCAACCTACGTCCCCTATCACCCCCTCTAGGGAGGGGAGGCACATGATCAATAAGGGTATACTTAAGATCCTTCACTGTGTGTCTGGCCTGGGCAAAGTGTCGGGCTACCGGCTGTTCTGATGTACCCTTCTCTATGGCTAGACGTATGGATGACCTATGATTAGCCATTCTCATACGTAGATGCAGCATACTCAATAAATGCTCTCTTGACCTTATTATTTTGGTCATACAGGAGGTCACTGCACTATTACAACAAACCAAAGTTGAGATACAACAATATGAACAACTCAACTTGGAAATTATGCAACAAGATAAGCAAGAGAATTGGCTGGACAACTTGCAAACGCAAGTTTCACAGTATGAGAGGGACCTGATTCAATTCAAAAACAAGAAACTGGCTACAGTCACAGAGGACTATAGAGACAGATGTATTTACATCTGGCAGCTGTCATCACAAGACAGACAGAGGATCCATCAAGGACGCCAAAGGAGACAAAGATATAAAAAAACGGCTACTTTGCTGACAATTGATTCATCAGGCTCAAGCTCATATGGGGAGGCCTCTATACAGGACTCTAGTGGTGAACAAATTCAAGCCACAGGAGTGATAACACGCTCAAAAAATGGGGTAGGCAGAGACCACACCCCAGAAGGGGCGGTCATAAAGAAAAAGCCAACACGACCTGCCAACATACAGAAGCAAGCATAGTGGTGAATCTCAGTAGCAGGATGCTGTCTATTACAGAAGAACATGTGCTCAATAAGGGCTTAACATTTATTCCAACATGCAGTACAGATGAATTTGGGCTATATATAGATCTGCAGAAATTCCAAAGACAACTAAAACTGAAAGAAAAGTTTGGGAATACAACAGAGGCAGAACAAACACAGCCCAAGTTTAAGAAAAAGTCCACCTTTGAACCCCAAAGCCACAATGCAAGCATCCGTACCTACCACAGATTGACGACAATGGATATGACATTACAAATACAACAACAAAAACTAGAGGTTATAATAATCTCACAAAGAAAGAACATGAAGCCATACGCAGCTTGGCCAAAGACCCTACGATTATACGAGAAGCGGACAAGGGTGGAGCCATAGTCCTTCAAAATTATAAGGACTATCAAGAAGAAGCCTTGTCACAGCTAGATGATCCACAGACATATTGCAAATTACAGAGTGATCCCACAAGAGCTTTCAAAGATAAAATTGATAAATACTTGGAACAAACCTTTAACAATGGCTTCATCACTAAACAAGAATTGGAATTCTTAAAAACACCTTACCCTAGAATTCCAGTATACTATACGGTCCCAAAAATTCATAAGAGGTTGGAAAGCCCCCCAGGAAGGCCTATCGTGTCTGCCATTCAATCTTTACATCAACCATTGGCGAAATTTGTAGACTCATTTCTACAGCCCTTGGTAAGACACATAAACACATTCCTACTGGACTCTAATATGTTAATCAATATTATTGGGTAATTAGGACCGTTAGAAACTACAGATATTCTGGTAAAACTTGATGTTGCCAGTCTGTATACTGCTATCCCGCATCACCTGGGCCTTAGGGCCATAACCAGACAGCTTCGACACCACCCATATGTGGGCCCTCCGGAAGAGGTACTGCTAACACTTCTGGAATTTTGCCTTACAACAAATTATTTCAAATTTGAAAAACAACTATACCTTTAACTGATGGGCACGGCGATGGGGTCCAATGTGGCCCCATCCTATGCCAATTTATTCATGGCCGAGTTTGAAACTAATGACACCTACCTCTTTCTGGATCCAAGAATATTGCTGTTTAAGTGATATATCAATGATTTAATACTAAAGAGGATCTACTTATGTGGTTCAGCCAACTGAATCAGTCATCTTGTGAAAAAGGTGATCCTAGGCGCCAACAAGTGGCTAAGGTATATAAAATATTTAATACAACTCAGGGTACAAGGTTTAAAAGTACAGTATTGTAAATACAATTTAAAAGCAATTTAAAATGGCATGGATCCACGCTAATTACAATGAGGATAAGAATGTGAAATATATAAGCACTTATAACAATATACACAAGATGAATGTGCAAAAACAGCAATATCACAGGTAAACTGAAAAGTGACTTGGTGCGATACTCCAATGTGCTAAAAAATGAGGTGGTTACAATCAGTAAAATTCAAATAAATTCCAAAGAAAATCCAATATATTCAGGAATGTGTCCAGTGTAGAAAAAAATGTTTCAAGAAAGAAATGTGTGTCAAGAAAAAACAGTCAATGTTGAATAAAAGTCAGTGTTAAAAATACCACAACAGAAGTCCACAGTGAATCCACTGGGGTGCTCCTATAGGTGTTTATCCAAAGGTATTGGTGAATAAGCAAGTGTTTATTCAATAATATCCTTAAAAAATGTCCAATAAAAAATAAAACAATGTTATTGGTGGTGCTACCAGCCTGGGTCGGCTGGTACGGTGTGGAAAGGTGCACAATAAGAAAAAGCTCAATATAAACGATTCCAAAAGAAATTAAAGTAAAGACAATTCCAATGGTAAAAACAAATCCAAAAATAAAAATGGATCCAAAAATAAAAATAAAAATAAGGGACCAAAACCTGTGAAGAGAAAGAAAAAGCGCAATGTGTAGAAAAATCACAATATGTTCCTCCAATTAAAATAAGGCTTACCAGTGTTGTCTACACGTTTCGGCCTTCTCTGGGCCTTTATCAAGACTGGTGTTTGCTACATACTGATGGCCTTTTATAGGGGTTGTTTGGTTACAACCGGAAGTGGTTTGATTTAGCCATTTCCAGTTTGACAAATTTTTATATAATCTGAATTGTTAATAAAATGAGTCTTAAGGTCTGTTTTCTTGTTGGAATTAATAAATAGGTGATGTTTTATTGTTATCACTTTTTAGGGAGTCTCTGTTTATCGTCTATTTTGTTTCTGTGTATCCTCCATATTTTTATGATGTCACTTCCGGTAACGGATTTTCCTTACGGGCTTGTATAATATATATTATTATGTTAGTTTTAATCAGTTGTCTTTGCTGTCTGTTATGCTGACTCATCCATAATAAATAGCTGCATATTGAATGAGGTTATGTCAGTTATTTCATATATGTTTCTTTTCCGTTTTTACAGTGTTCTGATTGGTCGTGACGTCAGAGCTGTAATCATTAGGCTGAACATAAAGTAAATTACTGACGTCTAGTTCCGTGTGTCCTTAGAATAATCTTATAAAATAATTCAGTATATGTCAATCATAGTGTGAGTATGAGTATTGTACTTGGTGAATATTATACTGGATATGTCGCTAAAATGTCACAACGTCTTCTATCATCACTGTGTAATCAGTGTGGTATATTACTTGAAGGATTTATTTGTGATCAGAATGCTGGTGTGTAAATGGTGCACAGATTATCTCCGAAGAGAGTTGAAACAGAAGTATAATGCAGATTGTTAGTGATCCTGTAGTACTTTCAGTGTTGTGCACTGTGTGCAATTTCTGGACACTATTAGGGCTTGCTTATTGGTATTGTTATCATTAATTATGCAATAATGATACGATGCAATAATTTAATAAAGGATATAAATAATACGTAGAATATCTCCAGAGAGAGTTGGAGTAAAAGAGGAATACTACAGATTATTAATAATTATTAATAATTCTGTAGTAATTACAATATTACATACTGTGTATAATTTCTGAACACAGTTAAGGATTGTTTTATTATTATTCACTCTTATTGATATTTATGGTTGTCCTTGCAATAATAGTACAGTGCAATAATTTGATAAAAAATTGTATATGATCTTATAAAAATCATATTTGATAAACGAGAGGGGAATGTTTATTCTTGGATTAATGAGGTATTCAGGTCATTAGTATAGTGTGTTAATGTCATATAATGACATACTTGAGGTTAATTGCAAATTTGGGACTATAATAGACAAAAATAAAATTAAAAGAAAAAATAAAAGATAAAAAATATATAGTATATATGCTTATAGATCAGTTGCTCAGTTGTATTTTATACGGCTTGGGATCTAGTTTAAAGTGCGGTATTCTAAACATGGTAAATATCAATTGATCACCTTTAAGGGGGTATATTTAAGGGATGAGTGTCCTATGTGTTTAATCTCAGAGATATGTTAAAATAGGTGGATGGTTTGATGCCTGCGTCTTGGCGTAATGGAATAATGGGTAAGTGTTAAAATATTGGCTTACCCATTATATAGATGAGTGTCCTATGTGTTTAATCTCAGAGACATAGGGATGAGTGTCCCTTGTTTTTAATCTCAGAGATATGTTAAAATAGATGGATTGTAGGTACCTGCATATTGGCGTAATGGAATAATAGGTAAGTTTTAAAATATTGGCTGGATATAAAGAATACAGATTTTCTCTTTATTTTTTAAGTTTTTTAAAGTTTTTTTAAATTATTTCTAGCCTGTTTTCAGGGACTAAGGATAAAATGAGATAACTGGAAGGAGGCTTAATTTCTAATGCTTGGCCCATTGGCCTTCAATTAGTTGGAAAACTTTGTTAAATTGAGTTGGATATCGATTCTATAGGACTTGTAGTTAGTTTGTCTCTTGTATCAGTACTGGAACTTAATAAAAAAGAGTGATGTAACTCTTTTATTAATTAATTCTAGATGGGGACCGGTGCCTTAGAGGGGGATGTATAGATGTAAAGATTATAGCAGGTTTTTTGTAGTTTCTTCTACTTTTTGGTCATATGGGCTTATCTGTTTCTTTCTGTGTGGGGAGAGTTATTTCTAAAATAGAAGATCCAAATTGAGGACAAATACCTAGAGAGGAGAGGATCATTAGTGAAGATATAAAAAAAGTTATGTCATATTGAATAAGTGGGAGAGGTCTTCCTTGTTATTTAGCCCTTTAGGGTGCAGACAGTCCAAATTGAAGATCCACTTTGATTTGGCGGTCAGCAATTTCTTCGTATAATTGCCGCCCCTCCAGTCCTTTCGTACCTTCTGTATGCCCATGTATGTTAAATCCTTTATATTTCCCTTGTGTTTACTTGTAAAGTGTCTATATAAAGCGGTATCTATGTTTAGTTTTTCGATGAGTCGTATGTGTTCACGTATCCTTTCTTTCAGGGTTCTGGACGTCTGGCCCACATATTGTAGACCACACGAACACTGCAACATGTAGATCACTCCACTGTCTTGGCATCTAATCAACTCATTTACTTTATATTTTTCTTTCGTATTGAAGCTGTTAAATGTGGTGGATTTGATGCCGCTTTTACATGCTTTACAAGACACGCAGGGGAAGAAGCCTTTCACCTCTTTTCCGAATGTATCTTTGATACCCAGGTTTTTCTTTCTTTCTATACTGGGAGCGAGTCTGCTCTGTAGGTTCTTAGTTTTCCTGTAGACAAATTTGGGTCTTACTGGTAATTTTTCACCAATCAGGTCATCTTCTTTCAGAATTGACCAGTGTTTCTGAAATATTTTCTCGATGATGTTCTTATTTTCACTGTATTCAGTAATCATTAATATATTGAAAGAGTCATCTTCTGTTCGCAATGTTTTTTCTTTATATTTTAAAAGATCATTTCTGTTGATGTTATTGACCTCTTCATTTTTCTGTTCCAACAGGCTCTCCTGATATCCTCTCTCTAGGAACTTTGCTTTAATGATGTTAGCTTGTTGATTCCATTTTTCTTCTGTTGAACAGTTCTTTTTGATCCTTACCAGTTGTCCCTTCGGGATGTTCTCCTTCCAGTTCTTGTGATGGCAGCTCATGCTATTGATATAGGTATTGCTGTCTACTGCTTTGAAATGAGTAGAGGCTTCAATCTTGCCATCTATGACCTCTATTTTTAAATCTAGAAAGATGAGTTCAGTATTGCTCCATGAGTGAGTAAATTTTAGACTGTTGGTACTTCTGTTCATGACTTCAATGGTGTAGTTCAGATCCTCCTGGGTCCCTTTCCAGATGATAATGATGTCATCTATATAGCGGCGGTAGAGGACCAGGTCCGCGCTTGCTGGGCATGACTCCCAGAAGATGTTTTTCCACTTGCCCATAAATAGGTTCGCGTAACTAGGTGCGAACCTGGTCCCCATCGCTGTACCGCAAATCTGTTGGTAGTAATTTCCATCATCATGGAAGTAATTATGGGTCAAGATGTACTGGATCCCATCCAAAATGAAGTCTTTCTGAACCTCAGGGACTTCTGGATCTTTATCAAGGAAGAACTTCACTGCTTCTAGTCCTTCCTCATGAGGGATACATGTGTATAGTGACACCACATCACATGTTGCTAAAATATAGCCTTCTTCCCATGTAATTCCCTGCAGGAGATTTAATATCTGAGTGGAGTCTTTGAGGTATGAGGGTAACTCTTTTACATATCTCTGGAGATTTAGGTCGATGTATTCAGACAGGTTACTGCTTAAAGAACCGATACCTGAAATGATCGGCCTTCCTGGTGGTCTCTGTAAGGATTTATTAATCTTTGGCAGATGGTATAGTACCAGTGTAATAGGATAACTGATATTGATGTAATTATATTCCTTGGTGGTTAATATTCCTTGTTCTTTGGCAGGATCCAATATCTGCAGTAGTTCCTTTTTATAAATCTCTACTGGATTTGACGGTAGTTTTCGATATGTGTCCTGATCGTTCAAAATTCTGACATTTTCGGACTTATAGTCCTTTTTGTCCATTATAACGATCCCGCCCCCCTTATCGGCCGGTTTGATGATAAAATTGTGGTTTTCTTCCAATGTTTTAATGGTCGCAATCTGTTGTTTAGAGAGATTCTGTTTTCTTAATCTCAATTTCTTAGACTGTAAGTCTTTGATTTCTTTGCATACAATTGTTTCAAAGGCTTCTATGGCTGATCCTTTGCTGTTTGTGGGGTTCAAAGAAGACTTTGGTTTCAAATCCGTATGTCTATAAGTATCGACACATTCGTATGGTTTGTACACTGTTCTCTCCTATGCTGATTTGGCAAAAAATCTCTTTAATGTCAGCTTTCGTATAAATTCTTTGGTGTTGATGAAAGTCTGGAATTTGTCCAAGCTTCTACTTGGAGCGAATGAGAGGCCTAACCTTAATATCAAGTTCTCTTCCTTGGTCAGCACATGAGAACTTAGATTAAATATGCCTTTGTTGTTTTCCATAGTTGTCATCTCATTCATATTATTAGTTCTTTTGTTTACTTTTGCCCCTCCTCGTTTTCCTCGGTGTGTTTTCTTCTTGTTGATGTCATTGGTCTTTCCGGACCCATCTCTCTCTGTTGTTTTGCAGATCTGTTTCTCTCCCTGTTGTATGCATGGTCCAGTTCTAAAAAAGGTGATGGTGTATTGATTGTAGGTGTAGATATATGATTATCTTTATGTTGATCTTTATATGGCTCCATTTTTTTGGGGCGTTGTTGAATTGTCCATTCATCCTTCGTATTTTCCTCATTTTTTTCTGTAGGGGATCTGTCCTTCTCTCTTCTTAGGTGTTTTATGTTCATTAGTTTGGTAGAAGTCGTCCCTTCTATTATATCTTTCAAAAGGGACATTTGCTCTATGGGTCCCATTGTTGGACCTAAATTCATTTTGTCTATAATAATTCGATCTCCCCTCATAGTAATGTCCTCTTGGTGAATTTTGGTATGAGTACTCTCCCCTATTTCCTGAATATTCTAATCTTCTGTCTTGGGTGTAATCCCATCTATTATACCCAATTTCTCTCCTTCTCTCAGGTCTGTATTCCTCCCTTCGTGTAAAATCCCTTTCATCCTCATAGTCCCTTCGGTGGCTGTGGTTTTGCCACCTGTTATCATAATAGTGTCTAAACCTATTATTTGCATATGGTGTTTGAATATGGTAATTTGGTCGTGCAAAATGTCTTCGGTATGATCTATTTTGTTCCTGATTCTTAGGTCCATAATGTCTATTTGTTTGTCTTCTATGTTCATGGTTATAATCTAAATCTTGTTGGTGGTCATTAGTATATTCTACAGGTGTGGTTGTATTTGTTATGTCTCTCTCTATGTTGTTGTCTATGGTTTCCTTTATCAAAGTGTTTGTATGTTCCTCAGCGATTATCTCCTTACTTTCCAATTCTCTCAAGAGTTTTTTTGTCTTTTTTTGAATGACTTCATCTCTGATTTTTTTCACCTTTTTAAATAGGTTGTCTTTCTTTTCTGTAATATCTATAGACTCTTGTCCAGAGTGTTCCAAATTTATTAGAATTTCTTCATTCTCTTTTATTTTGGAATTCATGTTTCGTGCCAAGGATTCTCTATATTCTATAATTAATTTTATCAATTGTCTTGATGTATTTATCAGGACTAATTTCCATTTATCAGAGATGGAGTCAGATAGAGGGAAAGCACATTCCTTATGTGTTATGAGGCCTTTGGGGATAATGTCTAGTTCTAAGCACTTTTTGAGGAAAGAGATTTCAGCTTTATATTTAACTTCTGAAATCAGTAGTTTTTCCAATTCTCTAAAGATGGACTGTATGTCTATAGTTTCATCCTCATCTATTTCAATGCTGATTAATTTGGTCTGTTTATTCACATCAATACATACATCCTGTCTTAGTGCAGCTAGAGATTCCATAGTGAACAGTATAAGACTACAAACTAGGGGCTGCTGGAATGGTACTAGGAGTTATTACAATAGCAATAAGAGAATATCCCAGCGCCCACTAGACCTTATTGGCCCAGGATGGTGATACCTAGTTATCACCTAAATGCAATAATGTGAAAAAGGTGATCCTAGGCGCCAACAAGTGGCTAAGGTATATAAAATATTTAATACAACTCAGGGTACAAGGTTTAAAAGTACAGTATTGTAAATACAATTTAAAAGCAATATAAAATGGCATGGATCCACGCTAATTACAATGAGGATAAGAATGTGAAATATATAAGCACTTATAACAATATACACAAGATGAATGTGCAAAAACAGCAATATCACAGGTAAACTGCAAAGTGACTTGGTGCGATACTCCAATGTGCTAAAAAATGAGGTGGTTACAATCAGTATCAGAATCAGTCATCTTCTTACATTAAATTCAAAATGAACCATAGTACTACAGCGATAGATTTCTTGGACCTACATCTATACAAGGAAGAAGGAATACTGCAATCAACACTCTATAAGAAGGACACTGACAGGAATTCATTACTTTACTATACCAGCTGTCACCCCTCGGCCTTAAAAAAGGCCTTACCTAAGTCCCAATTACAGAGGGTCATTAGAAATAATATGCAACTCGTCAACACTGAAAAACAACTTGTGGAGATGAAGGACCGATTTATCCAACGAGGATACCCACAGGAACAGCTGACAAGAATTGAACAGGATCTAAAGATGGGGGACATGCAGACCAAAGATGGAGCAAAGGAAGCAAGAATGACATTCACAACCACATATACCCACAACAAACAGGGACTAACAAGCAGCCTACAAAAGAACTGGGAGATTCTCAAAATGGATCCCACACTCCCATTCAAACATCTTTCACCCCCAAGGGTAGGCTATAAAAGAGCTAAGTCCCTCATGGATTATCTGGTACACACAAATCCAATACATAATTATGAAATGAGAACCTGGCTTCATCCCAAAAAAATGGGTTGTTTTAGATGCCTAGGATGCACTACATGTAGTGCACTAATTACCAGCTCCTACTTTTCGCATCCACATAAAAAGAAAAAATATTTTCACAGGCACAGAATGATGTGTACTACCACACATGTAGTTTATCTTCTACATTGTGTCTGCGGAATATTCTATGTGGGGAAGACAGAGGATGATCTACGTACGAGAATGGCTAATCATAGGTCATCCATACGTCTAGCCATAGAGAAGGGTACATCAGAACAGCCGGTAGCCCAACACTTTGCCCAAGCCAGACACACAGTGAAGGATCTTAAGTATACCCTTATTGATCATCAGCCTCCCCTCCCTAGAGGGGGTGATAGGGGACATAGGTTGCTACAATTGGAAGCTAGATGGACTTATGAACTGGGCACGCTTTCCCCACAGGGTCTAAACACTCACCTGGACTGGCGCAGCTTCTTATGACAATTGTTCCATCTAATATAACATATCCTTGTAAACATAGTAGCTATCTGCATATGGTTACCTCCTAGGTGTACAAAAATATTTCACCTTCCTATATATAATGATACATTATAGTCTATATATAGGTTGAAATTTTGCCTATGGATTATCCATTTTTTGCCTTTAATTATTATTTACTGTCTAGAGGTATAACATCACATTCTGTAATGATAGCATCCCCCCCCCCCCATGTAATATATGATTTGCCTCTAGAATAAGAATTCTCCCCACAATCTTTTAAACTATATATTCTATTACATGTTTTTAACTCACACACACTGGAAATTCACATTGTATACCCACTAAGTAATATACACTATATCCCAGTTTCACATAACTATATTATAATTGTCATATTACAATTGCTGTATTGTATCACTACTATTTGTCTGCAATGTCTTTTTGTTTTTTCGCCACACAGGGGCGGTCCCGGTGCTTCACTTCCGGTTCATTCCGGTACGGCAGCAATGGAGTCCGTGACAGCTCTGGCTATTTAGCCACTGGTGGGTAAGCACCTAACACACTGATTTTCTTTTCAGGAGTCTGAGGACGGGCATCACAGCCTAAAAACTTTAACTCTGTAAAGATTTGAATAAAACGAGAGAGAGAGAGAGAGAGAGAGAGAGAGAGAGAGAGAGAGAGAGAGAGAGAGAGAGAGAGAGAGAGACAGAGAGACAGAGAGAGAGACTCAGAGAGAGAGAGAGAGAGAGAGAGAGAGAGAGAGAGAGAGAGACATGTGTTTTATTGTTTATATATACTTATTTTAACACATATATACACATGTATATAAACTTTGGAGCCCTTTCACCTCAAATAACTTAAAACAAGAAAAATCATTTTAAATAATTTACACATTTTATAATTTTTTTTACTGTGTTTACTGTAAATATTTTGCATTCTAATGTTCTTTACATAGTAGAAAATGCTCTTTGTATTTTTAAATATACTGTTTAAATATCTCTGTATATATATATATATATATATATATATATATATATATATATATATATATATATATATATATTCATAATTAGGCTGACCTAACTTTAGGACTTTAAATATTGGGACCATGGAGCATGCTTTATTGGAAACCCCCCCCCCCCCACTATCTTTACCTATATATCGATATGAATTAGGCTGACCATATTGCCGCTTTAAAAAGGGACACATATGAAAAATACATATGTCAGGGTTCTTATAACAGAATATTATTCAAAGCATTTCTTTAATCAGCCCAGACATATGTATTTTTCATATCTGCCCCTTTTTAAAGCGGCAATATGGTCAGCCTAATTCATATAGATATATGGGTAAAGATAGTGGTTTTTTTTTTAATAAAGCTTGCTCCATGGTCCCAATATTCAAAGTCCTAAAGTTAGTTTGCATCAGGTTTTGCTTGCGCTTAAACAAGTTACTTTCAACTTTTAATGCTCGCACTAACCCGCACTAACCTGCGCACATTAAAAGTTTATTTCCAGGGGTGGTAAATAGCGCGCCACTTTTAAACTGCCCTTCAATGTTTTGCTAACAAATTTATACTTTAGTAGCAGGGGAAAAGTGGCCTCTCCCGTCTCCTGCTAATATACACTCTTTCTCTCACCCTGTCACTCTATATATTACCTTTTATAACTATATATGTGATACAAGGAAATTAAAAAAATATTTGAAAAGCTGTCCTATAAATCAATGTTATTACTTACTGTAGAGTTTTCAGCTTCATTAAAAAAAAACAAGCTCTGCACATTGAAGCTCAATGAATAATCATTTGACAGGCGTTTTGGTACGTAACTGTAAATCTTTTCTATTACTTGTGAATTACCATTCTTGTTATCATATTTAAAAGGATGCCAACACATTTTATAGCTGTGTGAAGTATGGGAGACGTCTAAGTAACACATATATGGAGAGAGAGGGAGAACATAACGATATGCCTTTTATTAAGTGTTACAAAGCTATTAAGACATTTCTCCTTAGAGGAGATTATGAGTAATTATATAACTAGATAATAGCTAGAGCAATTAATTTGGAAAGTTGAAAAAGGCAGAAAGTCGACTGATAATGACAGTCTCAAATGTCAGATGTCTGCAACGGGATATAATTAAAACCTTCATTAAGTAAGAAAGTATGTTGCACATAGCTTAGCAGTGAACTTATAGTCATTTTAACACTCTGACTACCAGATAAGGTCCAAATGTTTGGAAAGCCAATATGTGTGAGCACTAAACCGGTAACCATTGACTTAGGCCTCAATATTCAAAGCATCGACTTCCTTTATGACCTTGTAAGCCTTGCAGTCTGTTAATATGTTTGAATAAAAGGGGCAGATCCGCAAAGTGCCGTCAAGTGGCGATGTGTCTCGTATAGGATATAATGGGAAGCACTATGTCAGCAAAACTCAGACATTGGCACTTTCTGCAGGCGGGGGCATATTTGAAGTGTTCCTACATAGCGCAGACAGCGCTTTCACTGAAACCAAACATGGTTTCTATGTAGGAACGCTTCAAATAATGCCTGTGTGACCTTACTCTGACTAAACCTACACTACCTGCCTTACACTGTAAAGTCTTGCCACTGAAAAGGTGGAGAGACAAACATGGCTGACACCCTACTCCTAACCTGTATTTCAGAGATTGGAATATATCGCACTGCTGGCTATGTATTCCAATCAAAGTACAGGTTACTCTCGGAACCACCCACCTAACTCCCACAGACTGCGTACACCTTAGTCATACTTTAGCTATATATTCCATGAAGACTTATGAAGGCTTCCCCAGCAGAGCTGCAGCAGGCGATGGATGAAGATAGAAAAGGAATGCAACCTCCATGAAGATGGGCATCACCACTGCCAGGATGAAGATGGGCATCACCATCGCCAGGAGGAAGATGGGCTCCACCAGGAATAGGTCTTTGGATTTTTAATTCCAAAAATATCTTAAATCCCTTTATGGAAATGCCCTATCAAATGCCCTTTTCAGGTCACTCTTACCTGTGAAACGGCAGCCTGTAGCCCCCTTTTTTGTATAATATTAATACTGTTCATGTATAATATATGACAGTCTGGACATTATGCAGCTGTCCTCTTTTTCAACAAATATTTTCAGAGTGATGTTTATATACACATTGGGCATATTTTACAATCTGTTTTTCCCTTTATATAGTGGTTACGTGATGCAGTACTTTAGACATAATGTAATCTACAGGTGTGCTTAGGTTCAGGCTGAGGGCGTGTTTTTTAATTTTAACCTATCACATTTGTTTGAATCCTTTTTAAACAGGTGTGGGGCTCAACACTGTAGGCTATGACTACGGATCATTTCCGAAACATGTAAGCCAGACAGTGCTGCACCCTCAGCACCTTCCACATTGTTTTGCTGTGTTTTCTCTATGTTTTAATTTGAACTAAATAAAGGAATATACTTTTATGCAGCCGGAATCATCTTTCTTTGAACTTTCTGCTTTCCAGTAAACCGGCTGCATATTGGCTGATTATGGGACACAAAGATACAAAGGAACAAGTGTGATGGACGTTTGTATTTAGCCTCTGCAATTTACGGCCACAGCACCCTCAAGTCTCAATGTGTTATGGAGCGGAGCAGGGGGGAGGAGCCACACGAGGACGCAGGAGGATTGCAGCTGGGATAAGTTGAGGCGGTTGAGGTTCACCGCCTCGTCCTGGCGTGCTTCCGGTGTACTTGTTTTTCCCCAGAGTGGAGCTTTTCCTGCACAGAGCCTAGAAAGAGGACATGGGGCATTGATATTGCCTGAAGCACCCCCACTCCGGCGAACACGGGTGAGTGAAGCACTTGGTTTGGTTAAGGTGTGCTCTATACAGCCGTTTACACATTCGATACATTTCTAGTTTGCCTGCTTGTGTGCAACTATTTGTGGCTGCTTGCGGCCAATTGATTTTTCAATATTTAACTGTTTGCATTGGTAATACTTACGGCTCCCATACTTTTGGATATTATACTTTTGGACTGCTGGCACAGTATCAGAGTTTCTCTTTGACTATTTCTTTTCAGGTCATAGACATAAAAAGAAAAGAAGGCGCCACAAAAGCCCAGAATGTCTATATAGCACTAATTTGGTGCTTTATATCCTGTAACTACGGGACATTGTAGTGGGGTAACAGCTGACACAATTGACCCTGCACTATTGTGGCGCCTTCTTTTCTTTTTATGTCTTTGATACTACAGGACTGTATCCCAACTACGTTCGGAAGAAGCAGCCTGCCACTGATGACAGTGTGATTCACCACAACATCGCATCTATTTCTCTAGAGGAGGAAACATTACAACTATAGTTACATCTCCTTACACATTTTGATCACTTTTTGTTTATGTTCACTTTTTCTTATTTTCTTGAGTTTAAAGCACTGTTATTTACTATATATAGAGAGATATAGTGATTAGCTTTATATTATTCAGACACAGTGACATTTAATGTGATTTAATGTTGCACATCTAGATCATTACACAACATGGGTTCTAGATATTTTGCACAGATGCTATATGCACATATATATTAGGCGCATCCAATTGATGTTTTGTTATATATACCTTTTCAGGTCAACCTTTTGTTTAAGATTAGTTTTTTTTTTTTTAATAGGTTTGATTTTTTTGGGCAGCAAAAGAGCTGCAATTTCTTTAGAGCACTGACCTAACAGATGCGGTTCTAAGGGCAATGCTTAACCAAATGCTCTTTTCAGGGCACTCTTTTATTTAAGATAGGGTTATTTTTTAGTTTAGGGTGTTTTTTATATTAGGCTTTTTTGAGAGAGAGGGGGGTTACTTTTATTGAAGAATGGGGTTGTAATTTTTAGGTGAACAAGAGCTAAGTCACTTTAGGGCAACGCCCTACAAAAGTCCTTCTAAGGGCTTTTGTTATAACAGATATTGCCAATATGTCATACCACTTTGATGTTGTCTTTGATATCAGGCGTTATAATGTCTATATGTAATATAGCAGCTGGTAGAATCACAACTAGTGTTCAGGCCATATCCCTTTACTATATTTGACTATATCCTGTGTTAGTAACACTACTTAATCATGAGAACAGTATGACAGCTAGTAGTTGTATCTTTCAAAGAACAATGGCTGTATCACCACTGCTCATATAAACACTGAGCTTATCACTTGCCTGCTAGAAATATATAAGTATATCTGGTATCGTGCAAATCTCTGTATTGACTGAACTAATATATGATGGTTTCATCGGTATTCCTATTCCTCCGGTTTCACCCCAATACTTAATGTTTATGATGCCGGTTTGCAAAAGAGTCAAACAATTCTATGTTGCCTGATGCACCCAACAGTCTGCTTACAACTATATATAGTGCTGACTAACAATACTGCGCTGTAACATGTGAATGAGTTTTAGGTTTGGAGCAAATCTAAATAATACTTTCAGATTAAGTTATATTGTATTATCTATTGCATAACGAAGTCTGGCGAGACTATAGTGAAAAATATTAACAAAGTACTCTTATAGTTTTGTACTGTGTCTGGTCCAGATTATATTAATTTAAATTGTAACACAGGGAGAGCTGTTCCAATCAGCCAATAGAATGCAAGCTCAATCCTATTGGCTGATTGGATCAGCCAATAGGATTTTTTCTACCTTAATTCCGATTGGCTGATAGAATTCTATCAGCCAATTGGAATTGAAGGGACACCATCTTGGATGACATCACTTAAAGGTACCGTCATTTAGTGTTAGTCTTTGGAAAGAAGAGGATGCTCCACGTCGGATGTCTTGAAGATGGACCCGCTCCGCTCCGGATGGATGAAGATAGAAGATGCCACCTGGATGAAGACTTCTGGCCGTCTGAAGGACCTCTTCTGCCCAGATAGGATGAAGACTTCGGACCATCTGGAGGACCACTTCTGTCCAGTTGGGTGAAGACGTCTCAAGGTAGGGTGATCTTCAGGGGGTTAGTGTTAGGTTTTATTAAGGGGGGATTGGGTGGGTTTTAGAGTAAGGTTGGGTGTGTGGGTGGTGGGTTGTAATGTTGGGGGTGGGGTATTGTATTTTTTTTTACAGGTAAAAGAACTGATTACTTTGGGGCAATGCCCCACAAAAAGCCCTTTTAAGGGCTATTTGTAATTTAGTATAGGGTAGGGATTTGTTTTTTTTTTTTTTATTATTTATTTATTAGGGGGATTAGATTAGGTGTAATTAGTTTTATTATTTTCTGTAATTTAGTTTTTTTTTTCGTACTTTAGTTTATTTAATTTAATTGTAATTAATTGTAGTTAATTTAGGTAATTAATTTAATTATAGTGTAGTGTTAGGTGTAATTGTAAACTTAGGTTAGGTTTTATTTTACAGGTAAATATGTACTTATTTTAGCTAGGTAGTTATTAAATAGTTAACAACTATGTATTTAGTAACTATTCTAACTAGTTAAAATAAATACAAAGTTGCCTGTAAAATAAAAATAAACCCTAAGATAGCTACAGTGTAACTATTAGTTATATTGTATCTAGCTTAGGGTTTATTTTATAGGTAAGTATTTACTTTTAAATAGGAATTATTTAGTTAATTGTAGTAATTTTATTTAGATTTATTTAAATTAGATTAAAGTTAGGGGGTGTTAGGGTTAGGGTTAGACTTAGGTTTAGGGGTTAATACATTTAATATAGTGGCATCGACGTTGGGGGCGGCAGATTAGGGGTTAATAAAATTTGAAAGAAATGATGGAGATCCGGTACTTCTTGGTGCACTTTTAAGAAACACTGCTTCATTGGCAAGTAAAAACAAGTAACAACAACTCCAATAATTCACTCATTGCAGCAGACAACAGCACAGGATGATGGTCACTAATGCTGACGCGTTTCGGCTTCCCACACTGTATTCATAGCATGACTACGGCATGGGAAGCCGAAACGCGTCAGCATTAGTGACCATCATCCTGTGCTGTTGTCTGCTGCAGTGAGTGAATTGTTGGAGCTGTTGTTACTTGTTTTTACTTGCCAATAAAGCTGTGTTTCTTAAAAGTGCACCAAGAAGTACTGGATCTCCTTCATTTCTTTCGTGTTTTCATTCATCCTGAGCCTACGGGGGAGACTGGTTACACTGCTCCAGGTCGAGCCCCCTCGCCCACCCAATAGGAAAGGGAGGCGGGACTACACTGTGACGTCAGACGCCGAACTGAACTTGACCATATGAACTCACACGGCATCGAGGATCCTAGGTAACTCGAGCAGGGGAGCGGACGGCAGAGCCGGAGATACCGCAGTCAGCAGGTGATTGCGCTCCCCCAGGACCGAGTACTGAAGCAACGATCAGTGAGTAGAATTGTATGTGGGCCATTTTTATTTGATTGACTTGTTAACTGTCATTACCTATTGGGGCAGGGGCGAGGAGAGGTGCTTTGTCCGAGGAACACACGGATAGGAGAAATCACTTTGCTCTTTACGCTAATAAAATTTAACTAGTGTTTGCGAGGTGGGAGTGCGGCGGTTTAGGGGTTAATATATTTATTAAAGTGGCGGCGATGTCCGGTCGGCAGATTAGGGGTTACAAATTGTAGTTAAGTGTTTGCGATGTAGGGGGGCTCGGTTTAAGGGTTAATAGGTAGTTTATGGGTGTTAGTGTACTTTTTAGCACTTTAGTTAAGAGTTTTATGTTACGGCGTTAGCCCATAAAACTCTTAACTAATGACTTTTAAATGCGGTACGAGTCTTGACAGGAGATGCTTAATGTTGTTAGAATTCACAACTTTAGGTAAAAATTTAAATAAAGTCCTAAAACTGCCTTATCCTGATGGAAAATCAGAAAAGGAGACTCACAGGAAAGAGCAGATAATTCGGAAACTCTTCTAGCAGAAGAGATAGCCAAAAGGAACAACACTTTCCAAGAAAGTAGTTTAATATCCAAAGAATGCATAGGCTCAAAAGGAGGAGCCTGTAAAGCCTTCAAAACCAAATTAAGACTCCAAGGAGGAGAGATTGATTTAATGACAGGCTTGATACAGACCAAAGTCTGCACAAAACAGTGAATATCAGGAAGCTTAGCAATAAAACAAATAAAACAGAAAGAGCAGAGATCTGTACCTTCAAGGAACTTGCAGACAAACCTTTATCCAAACCATCCTGAAGAAACTGTAAAATTCTAGGAATTCTAAAAGAATGCTAGGAGAATTTATGAGAAGAACACCATGAAATATGTCTTCTAAACTCGATAATAAATCTTCCTAGAAACAGATTTACAAGCCTGTAACATAGTATCAATCACTGAGTCAGAGAAACCTTTATGACTAAGCACTAAGCTTTCAATTTCCATACATTCAAATTTAACGATTTGAGATCCTGATGGAAAAACGGTCCTTGAAACAGAAGGTCTGGTCTTAAAGGAAGTGGCCAAGGTTGGCAACTGGACATCCGGACAAGATCCGCATACCAGAACCTGTGAGGCCATGTTGGTGCTACCAGAAACACAAACGATTGTTCCATGATGATCTTGGAGATCACTCTTGGAAGGAGAAGATATAAGCAGGTTGGTAAAACCAAGGAACTGCTAATGCATCCACTGACTCCGCCTGAGAATCTCTGGATCTGGACAAGTACCTGGGAAGTTTCTTGTTTAGATGGGAAGCCATCGGATCTATTTCTGAACTATCTGAAAAAGTACATCTGGATGGAGAGACCACTCCCCCAGATGTAATGTCTGATGGCTGAGATAATTCGCTTCCCAATTGTCTACATGTCAGGTATCAAGCTTCCACTTCATTTTCTCTCTCTACTACTGTGCCTTTAAGACCACAGCAGGTTCACTTCTCTCCCTATTTAAGGCTCCTCCTTACCACATCTCATTGCTTAGTATTGCAGCTATCATTCCTGATCACCTGCGAGCCTTTGCCGTTTGTGAACGCTGTTCACAATTTGAAGATCCTAGCACTCCAAGAGCTTTGCTTAATCCTCTACTTCGTCTGCCGCCTACTTCCTACCCTAGGATATCATTCTGCCACCTTCAACTCTGCTCCTTAGGACTCACCTAACATCTCTGCCGGATTTCTGTTCCACGGAGCCTTCCGCTCTCACCGCCTGTCTCACTCTGTAGCGCTCACTACCGGAACGCGGTAACGTCATCTGCCAGCTGCACCTCTCCGTCTGAAGCAGCAGGTCAGAAACCCTGCTCGCTCCCTGTTATCAGGCCATCTGCCTCCACTCTTGCTGGGTAAGCTTAGTAGCACATAGTACCTCTGAGCTACCGCAGTATTTTGCTAACAACTATACTTTCGGCCTAACTTACCATATACCTTATATTTTTACTGTTATTTCTTCTCTGATTTGCTCTTATTTTTTGCAGCCATATATTATCTTGTCATGTTACAGTCTGATGTATATACCGTACGTTTTCACATGACTCATATTACCTCAGGTTTTCTTGTATTTACCCCTGCTCCTATATTTTTTTACCACAGTGTCAACCCTGACACATGTGACAGCCATAGGGAGTAATTGCAAGCTATCCCTGTAGATTAAACTTTGCATACTGTGATTACTGAGTGCTACATTGTTGCATAGTTTCACCATATGTATCCTATACTAATCACTTTTGCAAAACAACTTATGCCTATCTGTCATATCCTAGCAGTTGTGGTCCTTTGATCTTACAAATTTATATATTCCAAGCTTTCTGATTTCAGTACTCCCTGACATAATACTAAGCCTACAACTATCGACCCAGCTGTTGGCAACTGGACATCCGGACAAGATCCGCATACCAGAACCTGTGAGGCCATGTTGGTGCTACCAGAAACACAAACGATTGTTCCATGATGATCTTGGAGATCACTCTTGGAAGGAGAAGATATAAGCAGGTTGGTAAAACCAAGGAACTGCTAATGCATCCACTGACTCCGCCTGAGAATCTCTGGATCTGGACAAGTACCTGGGAAGTTTCTTGTTTAGATGGGAAGCCATCGGATCTATTTCTGAACTATCTGAAAAAGTACATCTGGATGGAGAGACCACTCCCCCAGATGTAATGTCTGATGGCTGAGATAATTCGCTTCCCAATTGTCTACATGTCAGGTATCAAGCTTCCACTTCATTTTCTCTCTCTACTACTGTGCCTTTAAGACCACAGCAGGTTCACTTCTCTCCCTATTTAAGGCTCCTCCTTACCACATCTCATTGCTTAGTATTGCAGCTATCATTCCTGATCACCTGCGAGCCTTTGCCGTTTGTGAACGCTGTTCACAATTTGAAGATCCTAGCACTCCAAGAGCTTTGCTTAATCCTCTACTTCGTCTGCCGCCTACTTCCTACCCTAGGATATCATTCTGCCACCTTCAACTCTGCTCCTTAGGACTCACCTAACATCTCTGCCGGATTTCTGTTCCACGGAGCCTTCCGCTCTCACCGCCTGTCTCACTCTGTAGCGCTCACTACCGGAACGCGGTAACGTCATCTGCCAGCTGCACCTCTCCGTCTGAAGCAGCAGGTCAGAAACCCTGCTCGCTCCCTGTTATCAGGCCATCTGCCTCCACTCTTGCTGGGTAAGCTTAGTAGCACATAGTACCTCTGAGCTACCGCAGTATTTTGCTAACAACTATACTTTCGGCCTAACTTACCATATACCTTATATTTTTACTGTTATTTCTTCTCTGATTTGCTCTTATTTTTTGCAGCCATATATTATCTTGTCATGTTACAGTCTGATGTATATACCGTACGTTTTCACATGACTCATATTACCTCAGGTTTTCTTGTATTTACCCCTGCTCCTATATTTTTTTACCACAGTGTCAACCCTGACACATGTGACAGCCATAGGGAGTAATTGCAAGCTATCCCTGTAGATTAAACTTTGCATACTGTGATTACTGAGTGCTACATTGTTGCATAGTTTCACCATATGTATCCTATACTAATCACTTTTGCAAAACAACTTATGCCTATCTGTCATATCCTAGCAGTTGTGGTCCTTTGATCTTACAAATTTATATATTCCAAGCTTTCTGATTTCAGTACTCCCTGACATAATACTAAGCCTACAACTATCGACCCAGCTGGGATGAACACCCATGTACAGAACCTAACCCAGAGGGTTGATCTCCTTACAGAAGCTTTGAATTCTATGAAAGTGGAAAATGACACTATGAAAGCATACATCCGGGACGTTGTGGATAAAAGGATCCCCATACTTGAGCCCCAGGTTAGTACACCAGAGACGTTTAGTGGTGACAGGTCTCAATATAGGGACTTTAAGAATGCCTGTTTGCTTATGTTTTCCTTGAAACCTCATACCTATCCAAATGATAGAGCAAGAGTACTTACAGTTATCTCCTACTTAAAGGGTGAGCCTCGCACCTGGGCCAACTCCTATTTTGAAACTAACAATGAGATACTGAATTCTTTGGAGAATTTCTTTACTGCCATGGGAAACCTCTTCGAGGACCCATATAAACAACTCACCGCGGAAAACGCCATGAGAAGCCTTAAACAAAAGAAAAGAATAGTCGAAGACTATATTACTGAGTTTAAAAAATGGGCTAAAGACTCACAATGGAACAATCTTTCACTGAGAAACCAGTTTAGGTTGGGCCTCTCAGATGGCATAAAAGATGAGCTCTCCCGTTCCGAATTACCCCAAACCCTTGAGGAATTAATGTCACTTAGCAGCACCATTGACAGGCGCCTCAGAGAGAGACAACAGGAGCGCAACTAACATGATAACTACCCTAAAAAACATACCACACCCTCTGTGAGCAAGTCTCACCGGAACCTATGGATATAGGTTTCATTAAAGGCCCACTTTCCTCGGAGGAGAAGATCAGGAGAAGGGCTAACAACTTATGTTTATACTGTGCCTGTGAGAACCATACTGTTAGAGATTGCCCATCCCTGCAGAAACAAAATAAGGGTAAGACTACCATTCAACCTTTTTGTTGTACCACTCAGCAGTTACCTGTTCCATACTTACACTTATCTCTTCTTTTGCAGTGGGACTCTCAGGGGGTCAACGCTACCGCGATCATTGATTCGGGAGCAACAGCTTCTTATATCGATAGTATATTCACTCAAAAAAATAAAATACCTGTAGTAAAAAAGAAGTCTCCTGTTTTATTAAGGGGAATTGATGGTAATCCTATCCCTACTGGTCCTGTGGAATACCAGACTATTCCTTTACTTATTTCCTCCACCGACTATCATAGGGAATATATTACCTTCAATATCATTTCTTCTCCTATTTCACCTATTGTTTTAGGTATAAGCTGGCTCCGCTCTCATAACCCCGAAATAGATTGGAACAATCTGACACTTAACTTCAACTCAACTTTCTGTCTCTCTACTTGTTTCCCAGCTACTGCTTTAAATACATCTGAACTTCCTCACGCTCTCCAGCTTCCTGTCGTGTACCAGGATTTTGCAGATGTTTTCAGTAAAGCAGAATATGAGAATTTACCACCCCATAGAAAGTATAATTGCCCTATAGAGGTCATACCTGGTTCTGAAATCCCTACAGGGCATATCTATCCTCTTTCCAATCCAGAACTCTCCCATCTAAAGAGTTACTTAGATGAAAACCTCAAGAAAGGTTTTATTTGCCCCTCTACCTCTCCAGCTAGTGCAGGAATTTTTTTCGTGAAAAATAAGGATGGTACACTCAGACCTATTGTCGACTATCGACAACTAAACAAGATTACGATAAAAAAACGTTACCCCTTACCTCTTATTCCCGAGTTGATAGAGAGGTTAGAGGGCGCAAAGTTTTTTACCAAACTGAATTTAAGGGGTGCCTATAACCTCATCCATATAAGAGCTGGGGATGAGTGGCTGACGGCATTTCGAACCCGTTACGGTTTGTTCGAATATGTCGTCATGCCTTTTGGGCTCTGTAATGCGCCCGCAACTTTTCAGCATCTGATCAACGACATTTTTAGAGATATATTAGATGTATTCATAGTTATATATCTAGATGATATCTTAATATACTCCAAGACATATGAAGAACATATCTCACATGTTAGACAAGTACTTTCTAGACTTAGAGGGAATCACTTATATGCCAAGGCAGAAAAATGCCTCTTTAATACACAGAGCACATCTTTCCTGGGTTATGAGATCTCTCCCAAAGGTATCTGTATGGAGGACAAAAAGGTTCACGCAGTCTTGAATTGGCCCATACCCAAAACCATACGTCAGGTCCAATCCTTTATGGGTTTTGCAAATTTTTACCGCAAATTTATAAAAAAAACTTTTCCAAGATAACTCTACCTCTCACTTCCCTCACTAAAGCTAACACACTGTTTAAGTGGACTGATCAAGCCCAACATGCTTTTGATTCACTTAAATGAATGTTCACCTCTGCTCCAATACTCCATTTTCCTGACCCTAATTTGCAGTTTGTATTGGAGGTTGACGCATCTAACCATGCTATTGGAGCAGTTCTCTCACAAAGAGAGAATTTAACAAAACCTCTTCATCCTGTGGCCTTTTATTCCAGGACTTTAAACTCTGCTGAACAAAACTACCCTATAGGTGATAAAGAACTTCTAGCCATAAAACTGTCATTAGACCATTGGCGGCACCTACTTGAAGGGACTTCATTACCAACACTCATTTATACGGATCATAGAAATCTCCAGTATTTGAAATCCACTAGAACATTGTCGCGTTTCAACTTCCTCATTACTTACCGACCAGCAGCAAAGAACCAAAAGGCCGATGCTCTTTCAAGAATTGAAGGTCATTCTTCCTCCTCACCCACACTTCGCTCTGTGATACCAGAAGACAATTTCATATCTTTTACAACTGATATGTCATCCATTCTTAAAAGGGAACAAACCAATGATCCTACGAAACCGTTACAACTCTTACAAAAGAACTCTCAAGGTCTTTATTCCCATGACACTAAATTATACGTCCCACCTACTCTCAGACCTTCATTTCTCCGTTCTATACATGACTCTATCTTAGCTGGCCATCCAGGTCTTCATAAAACCTAAGAATTGGTTAATAGGAACCACTGGTGGACAACTATATCAGCTGATGTGAGGAACTATGTCAGTTCCTGCCCAACCTGCACCATATCCAAAAGGGATAAACATGCCCCTTATGGTCTCCTATTACCCTTACCAACACCAAAGAAGCCTTGGTCTGAGATTGCATTAGATTTCATCGTGGACTTACCCCTATCATCTAAGAATAATACCATCCTAGTTGTAGTGGACCTCTTCACGAAGATGTGTCATTTCATCGCCTTCTCCAAACTTCCTACTACATTGGAGACCGTTCACTTACTGATTAAACATGTCATCAAACTTCATGGCTTGCCCATATCTATACTTAGTGACAGAGGGACCCAATTTTCTAGTAAACTCTGGCACCAATTCTGCAACACCTTCTCTGTTGAAAGAAAATTGACAACTGCTTACCATCCCCAATGTAACGGCCAGACCGAGAGATGTAATCAGTGGCTAGAACAATTTCTAAGACTATACTGCTCCACCAATCAAAACTCCTGGTCTGACTATCTCCCTTATGCAGAATTTTGTTACAAAAATACGATCCATTCCACCACTGGAATTTCCCCATTCTTTGCAAATTACGGGTTCCACCCTAACTTTCACTTATATCAATCCTCTAACACATCTTCACCCAGTATCTCTGAGTTGTCCGACAGCATTTCATCTAACTTCAAAATATAGAATCTGCGATTGACATCGCAAAAGAACTACACAAAAGGTATTATGACCGCCGTAGAAGTCCTCCTCCTCACTATAGTGAAGGTGATCTTGTCTGGCGCTCCACCAAACATTTACGTCTCAATACTCCCTCCAAAAAAATGTCTCCTCTATTCGTAGGTCCATACCCAGTATCACGTATCATAAACGCTAATGCCGTTCATCTGAAACTCCCTGAAACCCTCAAAATTCATCCAACCTTCCACGTCTCTCTCATTAAACCCTACCGGGAAGTCAGGGACCCCGTAACTTCTGTAATTCAACCACCAGTCTCCATCGACCCTACCTTGGAGTATGAGGTACGGTCTATATTGGACTCGCGAACTCGCAGAGGTCAGTTGGAGTACTTCATTCATTGGAAAGGTTACTCTCACGATGAAGATTCCTGGGAACCAGCTTGCAACATTTCTGCTCCACGGTTGCTCTCTTTATTTCATCAGCGTCATCCAGATCGTCCGAAGCCTTGAGCCCCGGAGTGGCTCCTTGAAGGGGGATTCTGTCAGGTATCAAGCTTCCACTTCATTTTCTCTCTCTACTACTGTGCCTTTAAGACCACAGCAGGTTCACTTCTCTCCCTATTTAAGGCTCCTCCTTACCACATCTCATTGCTTAGTATTGCAGCTATCATTCCTGATCACCTGCGAGCCTTTGCCGTTTGTGAACGCTGTTCACAATTTGAAGATCCTAGCACTCCAAGAGCTTTGCTTAATCCTCTACTTCGTCTGCCGCCTACTTCCTACCCTAGGATATCATTCTGCCACCTTCAACTCTGCTCCTTAGGACTCACCTAACATCTCTGCCGGATTTCTGTTCCACGGAGCCTTCTGCTCTCACCGCCTGTCTCACTCTGTAGCGCTCACTACCGGAACGCGGTGACATCATCCGCCAGCTGCACCTCTCCGTCTGAAGCAGCAGGTCAGAAACCCTGCTCGCTCCCTGTTATCAGGCCATCTGCCTCCACTCTTGCTGGGTAAGCTTAGTAGCACATAGTACCTCTGAGCTACCGCAGTATTTTGCTAACAACTATACTTTCGGCCTAACTTACCATATACCTTATATTTTTACTGTTATTTCTTCTCTGATTTGCTCTTATTTTTTGCAGCCATATATTATCTTGTCATGTTACAGTCTGATGTATATACCGTACGTTTTCACATGACTCATATTACCTCAGGTTTGCTTGTATTTACCCCTGCTCCTATATTTTTTTTACCACAGTGTCAACCCTGACACATGTGACAGCCATAGGGAGTAATTGCAAGCTATCCCTGTAGATTAAACTTTGCATACTGTGGTTACCGAGTGCTACATTGTTGCGTAGTTTCACCATATGTATCCTATACTAATCACTTTTGCAAAACAACCTATGCCTATCTGTCATATCCTAGCAGTTGTGGTCCTTTGATCTTACAAATTTATATATTCCAAGCTTTCTGATTTCAGTACTCCCTGACACTACACCTGGGATATGTACCACAGAAATTAGACAAGAGCTGGATTCCGCCCAAGAAAGTATCTGAGATACTTCTTTTATAGCTAGGGGACTGTTTGTCCCACCTTGATGAATGACATATGCCACAGTTGTGATATTGTCTGTTTGAAAACAAGAACAAATGAATGGTTCTCTCTTCAACGGAGGCCAAACCTGAAGAGCCCTGAAAATAGCACAGAGTTCTAAAATATTGATTGGTAATCTCGCCTCTTGAGATTTCCAAACCCCTTGTGCTGTCAGAGATCCCCAGACAGCTCCCCAACCTGAAAGACTTGCATCTGTTGTGATTACAGTCCAGGTTGGACGAACAAAAAAGACCCCTTGAACTATATGATGATGATCTAACCACCAAGTCAGAGAGAGTCAAACATTGGGATTTAAGGATATTAATTGTGATATCCTTGTATAATCCCTGCACCATTGATTCAGCATACAAAGCTGAAGAAGTCTAATATGAAAACGAGCAAAGGGGATCGCGTCTGATGCTAAAGTCATGAGACCTAAAACTTCCATGCACATAGCCACTGAAGGGAATGATTGAGACTGAAGGTTTCAAAAAGCAGAAACCAATTTTATTTCTCTCTTGTATGTTAGAGACAGAGTTATAGACACTGAATCTATCTGGAAACCTAAAAAGTTGACCCTTTTCTGAGGAATCAAGGAACTTTTGGTAACTTGATCCTCCAACCAACTTTAAAGAAACAACACTAGTTGATTTGTGTGAGATTCGGCAGAATGTAAAGACTGAGCTAGCACCAAGATTTTGTCCAAATAACGAAACACAGCAATACCCTGTTTTGAACCTTTAAAAAAATTATTGGAGCTGTTGCTAGGCCAAATGTAAGAGCGACAAAGTGGTAATGCTTATCTAGAAAAGAGATTCTCATAAACCGATAGTGGTCTGGATGAATCGGAATATGAAGATATGCATCCTGTAAGTCTATCATGGACATATAATGACCTTGCTGAACAAAAAGTCTTTATGGTTACCATTTTGAAAGTTGGCACTCTTACAAAATGATTCAAAATTTTCAGATCCAGAACTGGCCTGAATTAATTTTCTTTCTTTGGGACAATGAATAGATTTGAATAAAACCCCAGACCCTGTTCCTGAAACGGAACTGGCATGATTACCCCTGAAAGCTATAGATCTGAAACACACTTCAGAAAAGCCTGAGCCTCTACTGAATTTGATGGAACGTGTGAGAGAAAAAATATTCTCACAGGAGGTCTTACTCTGAAAACTTTTCGATACCCTTGAGAGACAATATTCTGAATCCATTGATTTTGGACAGAATCTGCCCAAATGTTTTGGGAAAATTTTAACCCCTTAATGACCACATCACTTTTCCATTTTCTGTCCGTTTGGGACCAAGGCTATTTTTACATTTTTGAGGTGTTTGTGTTTAGCTGTAATTTTCCTCTTACTCATTTACTGTACCCACACATATTATATACCGTTTTTCTCGCCATTAAATGGACTTTCTAAAGATACCATTATTTTCATCATATCTTATAATTTACTATAAAAAAAATTATAAAATATGAGGAAAAAATGGAAAAAAACACACTTTTTCTAACTTTGACCCCCAAAATCTGTTACACATCTACAACCACCAAAAAACACCCATGCTAAATAGTTTCTAAATTTTGTCCTGAGTTTAGAAATACCCAATGTTTACATGTTCTTTGCTTTTTTTGTAAACTATAGGGCCATAAATACAAGTAGCACTTTGCTATTTCCAAACCATTTCTTTTCAAAATTAGCGATAGTTACATTAGAGCACTGATATCTTTCAGGAATCTCTGAATATCCATTGACATGTATATATTTTTTTTTAGTAGACAACCCAAAGTATTGATCTAGGCCCATTTTGGTATATTTCATGCCACCATTTCACCGCCAAATGCAATCAAATAGAAAAAATTGTTCACTTTTCACAAATTTTTTCACAAACTTTTGGTTTCTAACTTAAATTATTTACAAACAGCTTGTGCAATTATGGCATAAATGGTTGTAAATTCTTCTCTGGGATCCCCTTTGTTCAGAAATAGCAGACATATATGACTTTGGTGTTGCTTTTTGGTAATTAGAAGGCCGCTAAATGCCACTGCGCACCACACGTGTATTATGCCCAGCAGTGAAGGGGTTAATTAGGGAGCATGTAGGGAGCTTTTTGGGGTAGTTTTAGCTTTAGTGTAGTGTAGTAGACAACCCCAAGTATTGATCTAGGCCAATTTTGGTATATTTCATGTCACCATTTCACCGCTAAATGCGATCAAATTAAAAGAAACGTTAATTTTTTCTCAATTTTAGGTTTCTCACTGAAATTATTTACAAACACCTTCTGCAATTATGGCACAAATGGTTGTAAATGCTTCTCTGGGATCCCCTTTGTTCAGAAATAGCAGACATATATGGCTTTGGCATTGCTTTTTGGTAATTAGAAGGCCTCTAAATGCCGCTGCGCATCACACGTGTATTATGGCTAGCAGTGAAGGGGTTAATTATGTAGCTTGTAGGGAGCTTGCAGGGTTAATTTTAGCTTTAGTGTAGAGCTCAGCCTCCCACCTGAAACATCAGACCCCCTGATCCCTCCCAAACAGCTCTCTTCCCTCCCCCACCCCACAATTGTCCCCGCCATCTTAAGTACTGGCAGAAACTCTGCCAGTACTAAAATAAAAGGTATTTGGCCCTTTTTTAAAAAAAAAAAAAAAGCATATTTACATATGCTGATGTGTAGTATCCCCCCTTAGACCCCAACCTCACTGATCCCCCACCATACTGCTCTCTAACCCTTCCCCTCTGCAATAATGGGCGCCATCTTGGGTACTGGCAGCTGTCTGCCAGTACCCAGTTTTGTAACAAAATGAGCCTTTTTTTTTTTTAAATTCCCTTTTCTGTAGTGTAGCTTTCCCCCCCCACCGAGACCAACCCCCAACCCCTTCCAAAACCCTTAGATTGCATTTAAGTTTTTTTTTTTTTTACTTTTTAACTTTTTTTTTTCTGTAGTGTAGCGGTTCCCACCCGCTCCCGCCCCGTGCACGCGCCCGCCCACCACCCCCGTGCACGCGCGCGCTCCCGTGCGCGCCCCCGTAGCTCCCGCCCCCCGATCCCGCCCCCCTCCACTCCACATAGCGCACCGATGGCCGCCACCCGCCTCCCACGTAAGCTCCCACCCACCAACGATACCGGCCATCGATGTCCGGTGCAGAGAGGGCCACAGAGTGGCTCTCTCTGCATCGGATGGCCAAGGGGGGTTATTGCAGGATGCCTCCATATCGAGGCATCACTGCAATAACCGGAAAGCAGCTGGAAGCGAGCAGGATCGCTTCCAGCTGCTTTCCACACCGAGGACGTGCAGGGTACGTTCTCAGGCATTAACTGCCTTTTTTTTGAGGACGTACCCTGCACGTCCTCGGTCGTTAAGGGGTTAATCTGCCCCAACCACCAGCTGAGCTGGAATGAGGGCCGGACCTTCATGCAGACTTAGGGGCTGGCTTTGGTTTCTTAAAATGCTTGTATTTATTCCAACTTGAAGAAGGTTTCCAAATAAAACAAGATTCTTTGGGAGAAGGATTGGCTTTCTGTTCCTTATTCTTTTGAAAAGAACAAAAAACAATTAGAAGCTTTAGATTTACCCTTAGATCTTTTATCCTGAGGTAAAAAAACTCCCTTCGCCCCAGTGACAGTTGAAATAATTGAGTCCAACTGAGAACCAAATAAATTGTTACCTTGGAAAGAAAGAGATAGTAATCTAGACTTAGATACCATGTCAGCATTCCAATATTTGAGCCACAAAGCTCTTCTAGCTAAAATAGCGAAAGACATAGATTTAACATCAATATTGATGATATAAAAAATAGCATTACAGATAAAATGATTAGCATGTTGAAGCAAGCGTACAATGCTAGACAAATCAGGATCTGTTTCCTGTTGCGCTAAGCTTTCCAACCAAAAAGTTGATGCAGCTGTACCATCAGCCATGGATATAGCAGGCCTAAGAATGAAGCCAGAAAATAAATAAGCTTTCCTTAGATAAGATTCAAGTTTCCTATCTAAAGGGTCCTTAAAAGAAGTACTATCTTCCATAGGAATAGTGGAACGTTTGTCAAGAGTAAAAATAGCCCCATCAACTTTGGGGATTTTTCCCCAAAACTCCAATCTAACTGCTGGCAAAGGATACAACTTTTTAAACCTAGAAGAAAGAATGAAATACGTTCCAGGCCTATTCCATTCCTTTGAAATCATATCAGCAATAGCATCAGGAACTGGAAAAACCTCTGGAGTAACCACAGGAGGTTTATAACCAGAATTTTAACATTTACTAGTTTTAGTATCAAGAGGGCTAGTTTCCTCAATATCCAAAGTAATCAACACCTCTTTTAACAAGGAACAAATATACTCCATCTTAAAGCGATAAGTAAATTTGTCAGTGTCAATATCTGAGGTAGGATCTTCTGAACCAGATAGATCCCCATCAGAGGAGGATAATTCAGTATGTTGTCGATCATTTCAAATTTCATAAACTTTATGAGAAGTTTTAGAAGACCTTTTTACGTTTATTAGAAGGCAGAATAGCAGACAAAGCCTTCTGAATCACATTAGCAATAAAAACAAGAGGGATATCATGTACATTAGATGTTGAAGGAACAACAGGCATTGTAGTAGTACTGATGGATACATTCTCTGCATGCAAAAGCTTATCATGACAACTGTTACATACTACAGCTGGAGATATAATCTCTGCTAACTTACAACAGATCCACTTAGCTTTGGTAGAACTGTTATCATGCAGCAAGGTTCCAACAGGGGTTTCTGAGACAGGATCAGATTAAGACATCTTGCAAATGTAAGAAAAAAACAATATATAAAGCAAAATTAGCAATTTTCTTATATGGCAGTTTCAGGAATGGGAAAAAAATGCAAACAGCATAGCCCTCTGAGCATATAAAAGGCAAGAGGCATATAGGAAGTGGGGTTTAAATAATTAAATTATTTGGCGCCAAGAATGACGCGCAACACAAAATTAAATATTTTGCGCTAACAACATCCGGAAATGACGCAGCTCGCGTCATGGGAGACGCAACCTTGTGCAAGGAAACCTGGTGTCAACTAAGAAGCCAGAAATTACAAATTTGCATCACTGAACGTACCTTTGCGCCAAAAAAATTCTCGTGCCACGAATGACGCAATAAATATCAGCATTTTGCAAGCTTGCAAGCCTAATTTTGCCGGCGAAAATTAATGAAAAAGCAGTCAATTTGAAGAAAAGACTATATCCCAGGTAAGAAAAAATAACATCCTAAATATGTTTCCCAATTTTGAAACTGATAGTTTGCAAAAGGAAATATACATAAACCTGACTCATGGCAAATATAAGTACAATACATATATTTAAAACTTTATATTAATACATAAAGTGCCAAACCATAGCTGAGAGTGTCTTAAGTAATGAAAACATACTTACCGAAAGACACCCATCCACATATAGCAGATAGCCAAACCAGTACTGAAAAAGTATCAGTAGAGGTAATGGAATATGAGAGTATATCGTTGATATGAAAAGGGAGGTAGGAGAAGCATCTCTATGACCGATAACATTGAACCTTTGAAAAGATTTCCCGTGAGGAAAACCATAGAATCAATAGGTGATACTCTCTTCACATCCCTCTGACAAACACTGTACTCAGAGGAAACGGGCTTCAAAATGCTGAGAAGCGCATATAACAGAAGAAAATCAAGCACAAACTTACTTCACCACCTCCATAGGAGGCAAAGTTTGTAAAAACTGAATTGTGGGCGTGTTGAGGGGTGTATTTATAATCATTTTGAGATTTGGGAAACTTTGCCCCTCCTGGTAGGATTGTATATCTCATATGTCACTAGCTCATGGACTCTTGCCAATTACATGAAAGAAAGTGTCTTTACATTGAGGTCTATGGGAACTGTGTGTTCCCAGTAAAAATATATGCATGTTTATATGCATATATATTTATGTGTTCATATGTATATATACACATAGAAACACATAAATATATATGTATATATTCTTATACATATATATTTCAATTTGCTGCCCATTTAATGTACCCACACATATTATATACCAGTTTTGCTCGCCATTAAATGTACTTTATGAAGATACCATTATTTTCATCATATCTTATAATTTACTATAAAAAATTTATAAAATATGATGAAAAAAATGAAAAAAAAACACACTTTTTCTAACTTTGACCCCCAAAATCTGTTACACATCTACAACCACCAAAAAACACCCATGCTAAATAGTTTCTACATATTGTCTTGAGTTTAGAAATACCCAATGTTTACATCTTCTTTGCTTTTTTGTATATTATAGGGCAATAAATATAAGTAGCACTTTGCTATTTCCAAACCATTTTTTTTTCAAAATTAGCGATAGTTACATTGGAACACTGATATCTGTCAGGAATCCCTAAATATCCCTTGACATGTATATATATATATTTTTAGAAGACAACCCAAAGTATTGATCTAGGCCCATTTTGGTATATTTCATGCCACTATTTCACTGCCAAATGCAATCAAATAAAAAAAAAGTTAACTTTTTCATAAACTTTAGGTTTATCACTGAAATTATTTACAAACAGTTTGTGCAATTATGGCACAAATGGTTGTAAATGCTTTTTTAAAAAGAATATATATATATATATATATATATATATATATATATATATATATATATATATATATATATATATTCAGCTGTGATGGACACCCCCTTATCCCTCAGCCTCCTGATCCCCCCCCCCAAACAGCTCTCTAACCCTCCCCCCTGCTACCTAATTGCTGTCATCTTGGCTGTCTGCCAGTACCCAGTTTACCCCCAAAAAAAAGTTTTTTTTTTTTTTTTTTTAATAAAATATTAATTTTTCTGTAGTGTAGCTGCCCCCCTCAATACCCCCCTCCCAGATCCTTTGATCTTTATTTTTTTCCCTCCCTCTCCCTCCTTCCCATTCAGTTCCAATGGTGGCAGTAGTCGCTGCGCACATGCACACACGTGCACGCACTCACCCCCCCCCACAGGACCCCCACACGCTCCCGGGACCCGGTGTGCACCAACGATCGGCACCATCGCTACCGGTGCAGAGAGGGCCACAGAGTGGCTCCCTCTGCATCGGTGTGTAAACAAATGGTATTGCAGGATGCCTCAATATCGAGGCATCACTGCAATACTATGAAAGCGTCTGGAAGTGATCAGGATCGCTTCCACCGCTTGAAACCCCAGAGGATGTGCCAGGAACGTCCTTGATCGTTAAGGGTATTTATTTGTAGGACGTTCCTGGCATGTCCTCGGTCGCGAAGGGGTTAAAAAAAGCCTTATATTTTCATACTGGCAGACTTTTTGCCAGTACTTAGATGGGTTGAAAATTGAGATGTGAGGGAGGGAAGATAGATGTTTGAGAGGGATCAGGTAGGGATCAGGGGATGGGAAGTATCAGGTGGGAGGGTAATCTCTACACTAAAGCTAAAATTAACCTAACAAACTACCTGATTAGCCCCTTCACTGCTGGGAATAATAAAAGTGTGGTGCACAGCTGCAATTAGTGGCCTTCTAATTACCAAAAAGCAATGGCAAAGCCATATATGCTTGCTATTTCAGAACAAAGGGGATCCCAGAGAAGCTTTTATAACCATTTGTGCCATGATTGCACAAGCTGTTTGTAAATAATTTCAGTGAGAATCCTAAAAATAGAGAAAAAGTTAATGATTTTTTATTTGATCGCATTTGGCGGTGAAATGGTGGCATGAAATATACCAACATGGGCCTTGATCAATACTTTGGGTTGTCTACTAAAAAAAATATATAGTTTTGATAGGTAAATATAAAAAAGGCTCTATTTCTGTTTAAATGTAGTGATGGCAAAAATGCTAAAAATAGGGACATTTTGGGGAAGTTTTAGTCTGAAATGCCCGGTCTTTAAGGGGGTTAAGAATAAAAATGTGCCTTATAAATATTGGTCTGTTTGTTTATAAAACTGGAAGAATTAATATTATTTATTTTTTTAACTTCATTTGATGAGAATTAATTATAATTAGTTGATTGAACAAAATCAGGGACAGAAATGATGGAAGGTGTTGTTTAAAAGAGTATTTTTCTGACTGTTACTACACATGCATGAGCCACAATACACTTTCTACAGCATCTCATAGAAGGCTGTGATTGGTTACTATGGGTCCCTTTGTACTGGGTGTCATGGAAATCTTTGAAAAGAAAATCACAAAATTACTTAAAAAACAAAGTTGTATGATCGATTGCAAACTGTTCTCAGATTTGAAGCTTTAGATTTTTTATAATGTGCATGTTCTGTTAACAAGACAGCAACTCCTTTAAAGGGACATGCAAGTACAGAAAAAAAGTGTTGTTGTATGTTAGATCACTTTATTTTTGGAGTGTTGCTTTTATATACATAGTTAAAGTTAGCTACAGAGCAGCAATTCACTACTGGGAGCTAGCTAAACACATCTGTTGAGCCAATGACAAGAGGCATATATGTGTAGCCACCAATCACCAGCTAGCTCCCAGTTGTGCCAAGCTGCTCCTGAGCAAACCTAGGCAGCAAAGGATACCAAGGGAACAAAGTAGATTTGATATAATAGAAGTAAATTATTTTAAGATTGCACTCTCTGTTAGAAACATAACATTTAAATTTTAAAGGGATATGTAACCAATTTTTTTTTTATTTCAGATAGAGCATTAATTTTAAGCAACTTTCTAATTTACTCCTATTATCAATTTTACTTTGTTTTCTTGGCATCTTTATTTGAAAAAGCAGTAATGTAAGCTTAGAAGCTGGTTTATTTTTCATCCAGCACCTAGATTGTGCTTGCTTACTGGTGGCTACATTTAGCCACCAATAAAGCAAGTGCTGTCCAGTTTCTGAACTAAAAATGGGTTGGCTTCTAAATTTACATTTCTACTTTTTCAAATAAATATACCAAAAGAACGAAGACAAATTGATAATAGGGGTAAATTAGAAAGTTTCCTATAAAAATGCATGCTCTATCTGAATCATGAAAGAAAAAAAATGTTTTTTTTTATCACTTTAAGCAACAGAGAAGGCTCTATAAAGCTTGTAATTTAATTTGAAACATTAAAAAGGCTATTTCTATACCCTGTTATGCATTGTTACATTTCCATTGATACAAATGTAATAGGTTTACAAGCTTATTATTGTCCAATGCACATGATAATCTAAATAAGGAAAATAAAATTTCAAGAATATGTTCTACAGAGAGCATAATATAATCATTATGCAAATGCTGAGGACTAGAAAATGGTAATAAAATAAATTTCCTAATAAAAATACCTTATGCCTTTTTAATAATACCTGGAATGTTACATAAACAATAAGCATTTTGCAGATGGAATTTTTGGCAAAAACAGTTAATGTTTGAAACACTAATACAGATAGAGCCAAACAGATCTGCATTTAAAATTGTATTTCAGTGTTAATTGTCTGAATTATGCACTATTAAAGATAGGAAAATGTTTTAAAAAATAAAACTTAAAAAAAATAATAATATTGGATCACTTGTGTACGGAGCCCCAGAGGTGTCACACAAGATTTTTTTATAAATCGTACCCACATTTTGCTAAATCGTGCGCACATTTTGCTAAATCGTGCGCACATTTTGCTAAATCATATTCATGATTTAGCCAAATCATGCGCACGATTAAGCTAAATCGTGCGGACAATTTATAAATAATTATAATCATGCTATTCCACCTTAAAGGGACATTGTACACTAGATTTTTCTTTGCATAAATGTTTTGCAGATTATCCATTTATACAGTGCACCTGGGAGTTTTTTTGTAACAAAATATAGTTTTGCTTATTTTTTATTAACATTGTGCTGGTTTCAGACTCCTACCCAAGTCCTAAAGTGTCAGATGTATACGTGCGTTTGCAAACCACTGCTGGCTCCTGTTTGCCTACTCTGTCTTTTCATATGCAGGAAAGGGGGGGAGAGTATCTGCACCCAGCCCCTTTTACTGGGTGTTCCAGCTAATTTCCTCAAAAGTGCTAAATTTGGAGCTTCTAAGTTTTAAAAAGGTTTTATACTTGATTTTTAGATCAGTATCTGTGCATATTCTTCTTTATAGTAGTGTCTATTACATGCAATTATATAAAAACTGGTGTATACTGTCCCTTTAAGCATGAATTCTGCCCCTTACAGATCAGCCTGCTCCTCCCCTAGCTAGTCATGTTTTGATAACCTATCTACAGGAGGAGGAGCTCCTGCCCACCAGCTACTAGTACTTTCAGTTCACTTCAGTGTGTCAGTAGAGATGGGAAATCTAATTCATCTTGATGAATCAGTTCATTTCAGACAGTTCGCTTAACTGAACCAGTTCATGAACCAATTCATCAGTTCATTTGTTAGACACGTGATGCATGAGTGACAAGCCGCAGATTCTCCTATTACGGATGCTCCACCAATCCGATTCCTGAGTCACTATCCGACTCGTCCTGACACACAATGCAGCGTTACATCTATTTCTTACCTATATCATATGGATAACCAGTCTTTTGTTGTATATGAAAAAACCAAGGCAAACACATACAACAGGGTGCATACAACAGAGTATGCTGAATATATTGTGTGAGTTCCCAGTCCCACACAGTGCATAGAACAGAGTATGCTGCATATATTGTATGGGTTCCCACACAGTGCATAGAACAGAGTATGCTGCATATATTGTGTGAGTTCCCACACAGTGCATAGAACAGAGTATGCTGCAAATATTGTGTGAGTTCCCATACAGTGCATAGAACAGAGTATGCTGCATATATTGTGTGAGTTCTAACACAGTGCATAGAACAGAGTATGCTGCATATATTGTGTGAGTTCCCACACAGTGCATAGAACAGAGTATGCTGCATATATTGTGTGAGTTCTAACACAGTGCATAGAACAGAGTATGCTGCATATATTGTGTGAGTTCCCATACAGTGCATAGAACAGAGTATGCTGCATATAGTGTGAGGGTTCCCACACAGTGCATAGAACAGAGTGTGCTGCATATATTGTGAGGGTTCCCACACAGTGCATAGAACAGAGTATGCTGCATATATTGCTGGAGTTCTAACACAGTGTATAGAACAGAGTATGCTGCATATATTGTGAGGGTTCCCACACAGTGCATAGAACAGAGTATGCTGCATATATTGTGTGAGTTCTAACACAGTGCATAGAACAGAGTATGCTGCATATATTGTGTGAGTTCTAACACAGTGCATAGAACAGAGTATGCTGCATATATTGTGTGAGTTCTAACACAGTGCATAGAACAGAGTATGCTGCATATATTGTGTGAGTTCTAACACAGTGCATAGAACAGAGTATGCTGCATATATTGTGTGAGTACCCACACAGTGCATAGAACAGAGTATGCTGCATATATTGTGTGAGTTCCCATACAGTGTATAGAACAGAGTATGCTGCATATATTGTGTGAGTTCCCACACAGTGCATAGAACAGAGTATGCTGCATATATTGTGTGAGTTCTAACACAGTGCATAGAACAGAGTATGCTGCATATATTGTGTGAGTTCTAACAGTGCATAGAACAGAGTTTGCTGCATATATTGTGTGAGTTCTAACACAGTGCATAGAACAGAGTATGCTGCATATATTGTGTGAGTTCTAACACAGTGCATAGAACAGGGTATGCTGCATATATTGTGTGAGTTCCCACACAGTGCATAGAACAGAGTATGCTGCATATATTGTGTGAGTTCCCACACAGTGCATAGAACAGAGTATGCTGCATATATTGTGTGAGTTCCCATACAGTGTATAGAACAGAGTATGCTGCATATATTGTGTGAGTTCTAACACAGTGCATAGAACAGAGTATGCTGCATATATTGTGTGAGTTCCCACACAGTGCATAGAACAGAGTATGCTGCATATATTGTGTGAGTTCCCATACAGTGTATAGAACAGAGTATGCTGCATGTATTGTGTGAGTTCCCACACAGTGCATAGAACAGAGTATGCTGCATATATTGGGGGGTAGTTATCAAGCCGTCTACTTTTCTGGCTTCGCCTGCTCAATACGCCCGCCTAAGCTCGCCTCACATCGCCGCCGCGGACCTGAAAAAATACGCCTAAGTTATCAAATAAAGCTGTCAAAAAGCCGTGGGGCGATGAGCAGCGGACTTTGAGAGTTATCACTCATCCGATCTCGCTGCTCTTCGGCTTTTTCCCAGCTTTATTGCTAGCCTGTCACTAAGCACCCACACTAAACTACACTGTTCTATCCCTATACCGGCGCCCCGGGAGCCTCCCGCAACTAAATAAAGTTACTAACCCCTAAACCGCCGCTCCTAGACCCTGCCGCAACTCTTATAAATGTATTAACCCCTAAACCGCCGCTCCCGGACACCGCTGCCACCTACAGTATACCTAGTAACCCCTATCCTGCCCCCCCTACACCGTCGCCCTCTATTATAAAGTTATTAACCCCTATCCTGCTGATCCCGCACCTCTCCGCAACTAAATAAATAGTTTAACCCCTAAACTACCGCTCCTTGAACTCGCCGCAACCTATATTAAACCTATTAACCCCTATCCTGCCCCCCCTACACCGTCGCCACCTATAATACATTTATTAACCCCTAATCGGCCTCCCCTACACCGTCGCCCCCTATAATAAATTTATTAACCCCTATCCTGCCCCCCACTACGCCGCCCCACTGTAATAAAATTATTAACCCCTAAATCTAAGTCTAACCCTAACCCTAACGCCCCCCTAACTTAAATATTAATTAAATAAATCTAAATAAATTAACTCTTATTAACTAAATGAATCCTATTTAAAACTAAATACTTACCTTTAAAATAAACCCTAATATAGCTACAATATAAATAATAATTATATTCTAGCTTTCAATTTATTTTAACTAGGTACAATAGCTATTAAATAGTTATTAACTATTTAATAGCTTACCTAGCTAAAAGAAACTGAAATTTACCTGTAAAATAAATCCTAACCTAAGTTACAATTACACCTAACACTACACTATACTTTAATAAATTATTCCTATTTAAAAATAAATACTTACCTGTAAAATAAACCCTAAGATAGCTACAATATAATTAATAATTATATTGTAGCTATCTTAGGATTTATATTTATTTTACAGGTAACTTTGTATTTATTTTAGCTAGTTAGAATAGTTATTAAATAGTTATATTTTAACTAGGTACAATAGCTATTAAATAGTTATTAACTATTTAATAGCTTACCTAGCTAAAAGAAACTGAAATTTACCTGTAAAATAAATCCTAACCTAAGTTACAATTACACCTAACACTACACTATACTTTAATAAATTATTCCTATTTAAAAATAAATACTTACCTGTAAAATAATCCCTAAGATAGCTACAATATAATTAATAATTATTTTGTAGCTATCTTAGGATTTATATTTATTTTACAGGTAACTTTGTATTTATTTTAGCTAGTTAGAATAGTTATTAAATAGTTATAAACTATTTAATAACTACCTAGCTAAAAGAAATACAAAATTACCTGTAAAATAAATCCTAACCTAAGTTACAATTAAACCTAATACTACACTATCATTAAATTAATTAAATAAACTACCTACAAATAACTACAATTAAATACAATTACATAAACTAACTAAAGTACAAAAAATAAAAAAAGCTAAGTTACAAAAAAATAAAAAAATAAGTTACAAACATGTTAAAAATATTACAACAATTTTAAGCTACTTACACCTAATCTAAGCCCCCTAATAAAATAACAAACCCCCCCCAAATAAAAAAATTCCCTACCCTATTCTAAATTAAATAAAGTTCAAAGCTCTTTTACCTTACCAGCCCTTAAAAAGGCCATTTGTGGGGGCATGCCCCAAAGAAAACAGCTCTTTTGCCTGTAAAAGAAAAATACAACCCCCCCCAACATTAAAACCCACCACCCACATACCCCTAATCTAACCCAAACCCCCCTTACAAAAACCTAACACTAATCCCCTGAAGATCATCCTACCTTGAGTCGTCTTCACTCAGCCGAGCAGCGATGGAACCGAAGTGGACATCCGGAGCGGAAGAAGTTAATCCTCCAAGCGGCGCTGAAGAAATCTTCCATCCGATGAAGTCATCATCCAGGCGGCGCTGAAGAAAAGTCTTCGATCCGGCCGATGTCATCTTCAAAGAGGTGCTGAAGAGGTCTTCTATCCGGGCGATGTCATCTTCCAAGCCGGGTCTTGAATCTTCCTTCCGCCGACGCGGAACCTCCTTCTTCACCGACGGACTACGACGAATGAAGGCTCCTTTAAGGGACGTCATCCAAGATGGCGTCCCCTCAATTCCGATTGGCTGATAGGATTCTATCAGCCAATCGGAATTAAGATAGGAAAAATCTGATCGGATCAGCCAATCGGATTGAACTTGATTCTGATTGGCTGACTCCATCAGCCAATCAGAATATTCCTACCTTAATTCCGATTGGCTGATAGAATCCTATCAGCCAATCGGAATTGAGGGGACGCCATCTTGGATGACGTCCCTTAAAGGAGCCTTCATTCGTCGTAGTCCGTCGGTGAAGATGGAGGTTCCGCGTCGGCGGGAGGAAGATTCAAGACCCGGCTTGGAAGATGACATCGCCCGGATAGAAGACCTCTTCAGCGCCTCTTTGAAGATGACATCGGCCGGATCGAAGACTTTTCTTCAGCGCCGCCTGGATGATGACTTCATCGGATGGAAGATTTCTTCAGCGCCGCTTGGAGGATTAACTTCTTCCGCTCCGGATGTCCACTTCGGTTCCATCGCTGCTCGGCTGAGTGAAGACAAGGTAGGATGATCTTCAGGGGATTAGTGTTAGGTTTTTGTAAGGGGGGTTTGGGTTAGATTAGGGGTATGTGGGTGGTGGGTTTTAATGTTGGGGGGGGTTGTATTTTTCTTTTACAGGCAAAAGAGCTGTTTTCTTTGGGGCATGCCCCCACAAATGGCCCTTTTAAGGGCTGGTAAGGTAAAAGAGCTTTGAACTTTATTTAATTTAGAATAGGGTAGGGCATTTTTTTATTTTGGGGGGGTTTGTTATTTTATTAGGGGGCTTAGATTAGGTGTAAGTAGCTTAAAATTGTTGTAATATTTTTAACATGTTTGTAACTTATTTTTTTATTTTTTGTAACTTAGCTTTTTTTATTTTTTGTACTTTAGTTAGTTTATGTAATTGTATTTAATTGTAGTTATTTGTAGGTAGTTTATTTAATTAATTTAATGATAGTGTAGTATTAGGTTTAATTGTAACTTAGGTTAGGATTTATTTTACAGGTAATTTTGTATTTCTTTTAGCTAGGTAGTTATTAAATAGTTAATAACTATTTAATAACTATTCTAACTAGCTAAAATAAATACAAAGTTACCTGTAAAATAAATATAAATCCTAAGATAGCTACAATGTAATTATTAATTATATTGTAGCTATCTTAGGGTTTATTTTACAGGTAAGTATTTATTTTTAAATAGGAATAATTTATTAAAGTATAGTGTAGTGTTAGGTGTAATTTTAACTTAGGTTAGGATTTATTTTACAGGTAAATTTCAGTTTCTTTTAGCTAGGTAAGCTATTAAATAGTTAATAACTATTTAATAGCTATTGTACTTAGTTAAAATAAATTGAAAGGTACCTGTAAAATAAAAATAAATCCTAAAATAGCTAGAATATAATTATTATTTATATTGTAGCTATATTAGGGTTTATTTTAAAGGTAAGTATTTAGTTTTAAATAGGATTCATTTAGTTAATAAGAGTTAATTTATTTAGATTTATTTAATTAATATTTAAGTTAGGGGGGCGTTAGGGTTAGGGTTAGACTTAGGTTTAGGGGTTAATAATTTTATTACAGTGGCAGCAGCGTAGTGGGGGGCAGGATAGGGGTTAATAAATGTATTATAGGTGGCGACGGTGTAGGGGGGGCAGATTAGGGGTTATTAAATTTATTATAGGTGGCGACGGTGTAGTGGGGGGCAGGATAGGGGTTAATAAATTTATTATAGGTGGCGACGGTGTAGGGGGGGCAGATTAGGGGTTATTAAATTTATTATAGGTGGCGACGGTGTAGTGGGGGGCAGGATAGGGGTTAATAAATTTATTATAGGTGGCGACGGTGTAGGGGGGGCAGATTAGGGGTTATTAAATTTATTATAGTTGGCGACGGTGTAGGGGGGGCAGGATAGGGGTTAATACATTTAATATAGGTTACGGCGGGTTCAGGGAGTGGCGGTTTAGGGGTTAATACATTTATTATAGTTGCGGTGGGCTCCGGGAGCAGCGGTTTAGGGGGTAATAACTTTATTTAGTTGTGGCGGTGTAGGGGGGGGACAGATTAGTGCAGTTTAGACTCGGGGTACATGTTAGGGTGTTAGGTGTAGACAGCTCCCATAGGAATCAATGGGATGTCTGTCAGCAGCGAACTTGTACTTTCGCTATTGTCAGACTCCCATTGATTCCTATGGGATCCGCCGCCTCCAGGGGTGGCGGTTTGAAAACCAGGTACGCTGGGCTGTAAAAGTGCCGAGCGTACCTGCTAGTTTTTTGATAACTAGCAAAAGTAGTGAGAATGTGCCGCACTTGTGTGCGGAACATCTGGAGTGACGTAAGAATCGATCTGTGTCGGACTGAGTCTGGCGGATCGAAGCTTACGTCACAAAATTCAACTTTTGCCGGTCTCGAGCCTTTGATAACTAAGGCGTATCAGCCTCGCCACAAATACGCTGCGGAATATTTTAGGTTGACGGCTTGATAACTACCCCCCATGGTGTGAGTTCTAACAGTGCATAGAACAGAGTATGCTGCATATATTGTGGGAGTTCTAACACAGTGCATAGAACAGAGTAGGCTGCATATATTGTGAGGGTTCCCACACAGTGCATAGAACAGAGTATGCTGCATATATTGTGTGAGTTCTAACACAGTGCATAGAACAGAGTATGCTGCATATAATGTGAGGGTTTCCACACAGTGCATAGAACAGAGTATGCTGCATATATTGTGTGGGTTCCCACACAGTGCATAGAACAAATTATGCTGCATATATTGTGTGAGTTCCCATACAGTGTATAGAACAGAGTATGCTGCATATATTGTGTGAGTTCCCACACAGTGCATAGAACAGAGTATGCTGCATATATTGTGTGAGTTCTAACAGTGCATAGAACAGAGTATGCTGCATATATTGTGTGAGTTCTAACACAGTGCATAGAACAGAGTATGTTGCATATATTGTGTGAGTTCTAACACAGTGCATAGAACAGAGTATGCTGCATATATTGTGTGAGTTCTAACACAGTGCATAGAACAGAGTATGCTGCATATATTGTGTGAGTTCCCATACAGTGCATAGAACAGTGTATGCTGCAAATATTGTGTGAGTTCTAACACAGTGCATAGAACAGAGTATGCTGCATATATTGTGTGGGTTCTAAAAGTGCATAGAACAGAGTATGCTGCATATATTGTGTGGGTTCTAACAGTGCATAAAACAGAGTATGCTGCATATATCGTGTGGGTTCTAACACAGTGCATAGAACAGAGTATGCTGCATATATTGTGTGAGTTCCCAGTCCCATACAGTGCATAGAACAGAGTATGCTGCATATATTGTGTGAGTTCCCAGTCCCACACAGTGCATAGAACAGAGTATGCTGCATATATTGTGTGAGTTCTAACACATTGCATATAACAGAGTATGCTGCATATATTGTGTGAGTTCTAACCCAGTGCATAGAACAGAGTATGCTGCATGTATTGTGTGAGTTCTAACACAGTGCATAGAACAGAGTATGCTGCATATATTGTGTGAGTTCCCATACAGTGTATAGAACACAGTATGCTGCATATATTGTGTGAGTTCTAACACAGTGCATAGAACAGAGTATGCTGCATATATTGTGTGAGTTCCTACACAGTGCATAGAACAGAGTGTGCTGCATATATTGTGTGAGTTCCCACACAGTGCATAGAACAGAGTATGCTGCATATATTGTGTGGGTTCCCATACAGTGCATAGAACAGAGTATGCTGCATATATTGTGTGAGTTCCCACACAGTGCATAGAACAGAGTATGCTGCATATATTGTGTGAGTTCCCACACAGTGCATAGAACAGAGTATGCTGCATATATTGTGTGGGTTCTAACAGTGCATAAAACAGAGTATGCTGCATATATCGTGTGGGTTCTAACACAGTGCATAGAACAGAGTATGCTGCATATATTGTGTGAGTTCCCAGTCCCATACAGTGCATAGAACAGAGTATGCTGCATATATTGTGTGAGTTCCCAGTCCCACACAGTGCATAGAACAGAGTATGCTGCATATATTGTGTGAGTTCTAACACATTGCATATAACAGAGTATGCTGCATATATTGTGTGAGTTCTAACCCAGTGCATAGAACAGAGTATGCTGCATGTAGTGTGTGAGTTCTAACACAGTGCATAGAACAGAGTATGCTGCATATATTGTGTGAGTTCCCATACAGTGTATAGAACACAGTATGCTGCATATATTGTGTGAGTTCTAACACAGTGCATAGAACAGAGTATGCTGCATATATTGTGTGAGTTCCTACACAGTGCATAGAACAGAGTGTGCTGCATATATTGTGTGAGTTCCCACACAGTGCATAGAACAGAGTATGCTGCATATATTGTGTGGGTTCCCATACAGTGCATAGAACAGAGTATGCTGCATATATTGTGTGAGTTCCCACACAGTGCATAGAACAGAGTATGCTGCATATATTGTGTGAGTTCCCATACAGTGCATAGAACAGAGTATGCTGCATATATTGTGTGGGTTCCCATACAGTGCATAGAACAGAGTATGCTGCATATATTGTGTGAGTTCCAACACAGTGCATAGAACAGAGTTTGCTGCATATATTGTGTGGGTTCTAACAGTGCATAGAACAGAGTATGCTGCATATAATGTGTGGGTTCCCACACAGTGCATAGAACAGAGTATGCTGCATATATTGTGTGAGTTCTAACACAGTGCATAGAACAGAGTATGCTGCAAATATTGTGTGAGTTCTAACACAGTGCATAGAACAGAGTATGCTGCATATATTGTGTGAGTTCTAACAGTGCATAGAACAGAGTATGCTGCATATATTGTGTGAGTTCTAACACAGTGCATAGAACAGAGTATGCTGCATATATTGTGTGAGTTCTAACACAGTGCATAGAACAGAGTATGCTGCATATATTGTGTTAGTTCCCACACAGTGCATAGGACAGAGTATGCTGCAAATATTGTGTGAGTTCCCACACAGTGCATAGGACAGAGTATGCTGCATATATTGTGTGAGTTCTAACACAGTGCATAGAACAGAGTATGCTGCATATATTGTGTGAGTTCTAACACAGTGCATAGAACAGAGTATGCTGCATATATTGTGTGAGTTCCCATACAGTGCATAGAACAGAGTATGCTGCATATATTGTGTGAGTTCTAACACAGTGCATAGAACAGAGTATGCTGCATATATTGTGTGAGTTCCCACACAGTGCATAGAACAGAGTATGCTGCAAATATTGTGTGAGTTCCCACACAGTGCATAGGACAGAGTATGCTGCATATATTGTGTGAGTTCTAACACAGTGCATAGAACAGAGTATGCTGCATATATTGTGTGAGTTCTAACACAGTGCATAGAACAGAGTATGCTGCATATATTGTGTGAGTTCCCATACAGTGCATAGAACAGAGTATGCTGCATATATTGTGTGAGTTCTAACACAGTGCATAGAACAGAGTATGCTGCATATATTGTGTGAGTTCCCACACAGTGCATAGAACAGAGTATGCTGCAAATATTGTGTGAGTTCCCACACAGTGCATAGGACAGAGTATGCTGCATATATTGTGTGAGTTCTAACACAGTGCATAGAACAGACTATGCTGCATATATTGTGTGAGTTCTAACACAGTGCATAGAACAGAGTATGCTGCATATATTGTGTGAGTTCTAACACAGTGCATAGAACAGAGTATGCTGCATATATTGTGTGAGTTCCCATACAGTGCATAGAACAGAGTATGCTGCATATATTGTGTGAGTTCCCACACAGTGCATAGAACAGGGTATGCTGCATATATTGTGTAAGTTCCACACAGTGCATAGAACAGAGTATGCTGCAAATATTGTGTGAGTTCCCATACAGTGCATAGAACAGAGTATGCTGCATATATTGTGTGAGTTCCCATACAGTGCATAGAACAGAGTATGCTGCGTTTTGTACTGTTGTATTTGCCTAATAGTTGCATATCTTACAAAAGACTGGTTATCCATGATCATACACAGGGAAGTGATATCCACTTTATTTACATAATAGGTATTATAATAAATTTACATTAACACAATAACTATTATCCCAGATCTCCACAGCAATATTAATGGGGTTAATTTAGGAGCAGTTAGGGTTAACAGGGGTCCTTAGGGTTAAGTTATGGTGATGAGTATTTATAGTAAGGGACAGTAAGGGATCATTTAAGGTGCAGTTAGGGGTAAAGGCAGGGGGTAGGGGTCTATTGAGAACTGCTGTGACCTTATATTTGAATCAGTGTAACTGTTAACTGAGTGTTTCATTGCAAAGGAGTTCATTAAATGAGACAGAGCAGCAGTTTCAAGACACTTTCCAATTTACTTCCATTATCAAATTGTGCACAGTCTTTTTATATTCACACTTTCTGGGGAACAAGATCCTACTGAGAATGTGCACAAGCACACTGGGTATACGTATACTAGTCTGTGATTGGTTGATGTCTGTTGTTAGAAAAAAATCTACTGCTTATTTGAAATTCAGAGTAGGTGTTTTTTGCATTGTCTTTTTATTATGCACGTTTTAATTATGTAATTCTACTGCATCATTCATGAACTGGACATCATTATTGGCTCAATTTATGAAGCCCTTCTCCTCCTTATGACTGAAGGTTCTTACAAGAGAACCTACAGTCACGATTTATCAAGCAGCGGCCATGAGACCGCTGCTTCCCTACCCTCTTCTCCTCGTCCGACCAGGGAGATTGACAGCTCCTGCCCGTGCATGATTGGCTGTGTGTGGGTAGGTAGCGGGATCGCAGACAAGCTCAAAATAGTGCTTGTGTGGAATGTTAAAATCCGGAAGCAGATTGCTGCCCACCAGAGGAGAGCTAGGGCGGACAGGGGTAAATATGTACACCCCTGTCCGCCCCATGATTGATAAATTGAGCCCTATGTGTCAGTTAAGATCAGCACAAACTGGTTAGTAACTATGCACTTATCAAATTCAACAGATAAAAGGAAATATAGAAGAAAAAGGGATAAGGAGGAACGAGATAGGGAATGAGAGATTTGGCGCACTATCTTCATCAAATAATAAAACCTATCACTTTATTGTGATTAACTAAAAAGCTAGTATCCAAAATAGGTCAATACTAGTTATATCACCAGTCCACTCTGCCAGAAATTAAACTAGGGTATAAGAAATGATACATTAACAAAAACTGCAACGGAGTTGGACTCCAAAATCAATGGAGACCATAACCGCAGCAATGATTCCACTCATACAAACAATTCATGCCGTCATGTCCCCATAGTGTAATTGCCCACATAGTGCCAGTGAACCATTTCATTTTTGTAAGTAACTGTGCACTTCAGCTTCAGTCACATGGATTTCTAAAAGCCCAATGTTAGCATTATGTTATGTGACAAACAGTACAATTATTATTGCAATTAAAGCATAGTTATCCTTTCACAGTACAATGCTAAATAATATGTGATTACCTTGTATCTAAGGCTTTGCACCAATCCCCCTTATCTCAGAGGTGTGTGCATACTTGAACTTAGCCAATCAGTGATCACTCACGATTCAACGAGAGTCAGCTCAGTGTTATCTATATCACGGTTCTTCAAACTTTTTTTCCCCAAGACCCAGTGCCATGATACCACATATCTTTGGGACCCAATTTTTATACGTGGTCTGAAAATTTCTTAAGAAATATACAACATGATAGCTGCAATTTTTGGCAAAGAGACTAAAATATGTGCATGTTTTATTCCTGATTGTAGTCAAATTTTAAAGTGTTGTAAAACATAATAACACACACACTCTCATACAACACACACACAATCATACAACACATACACTTTCTCATACAACACACTCACCCCATACACTCTCTTACAAGACACACACATTAGATGACCACTAAAGGGGTCATCTATATTCTAAAATGTACATGTGATTTGATATATTTTGGGGAAACAAAAAGAATGATAAAAGACAGGATAAGGGAACATCTCTGTATTGAAAAGGGAGTGGAAGACACTAATCTTTATAAACATTTTAAACTAGTGCATAATGGTAGAACCTCTGACTTGAAATATTGGGGGATAGCACATTTTAAACAAAATTGGAGGGGTGGGAATGTAGAAAAAATGTTAAAACTCAAAGAGGCAGAACTCATATATAGATTTGACACTCTATTTCCCGCTGGCCTGAACTCAGAGTTAGACATCTCCCCGTTTCTATTAGACTAAATATATGCTTCAGATGTAATATAATTGTCATGCTTTTAACTCACTCCTGTGTCCCCTTTTTTAAATGTAGATGTATAATTTCTTAACAATGTAGATGTATCACTTTTAATGTATTCTTATACTTTATAACAAGGGTATAGATATAATTCTTTTAAATTCAGATCACTAGATTCGCTTTTAGAAATTTAAATATCTGATCTTTTATAATTAGGTTTTTTACATTTAGGCTCCTATATAGATTTTAGGTCTCTATTTATTTATTAATGTCTCCACTTTATCACAAAATTTTCCTCATTCTTTATTTTTTATTTTTTATTTATTTTTATATTTTTTTACACTGGGTCAAAATAACACTAATACCACTGCAACCTTTAACTGACAATTTTAGAGAAGTATATGGAGTTTAGGATTTTTAACTTATTGATCTTATATATTTTTAAATGATAATCTTAGTTTTTTAATCTTTGTAGTTAATTTGATGTATTGCTGCCTTTAACAAATGTAGGTTTGCCAATACCACCTTTAAATAACGATATACACCCCCTTCTCTATGACCAATCGAATGTGACCAATAAGAGATTGAGATACACCTTTAAAAAAGGTGCACCTGCTGCAACACCTCATCTTGAGAAAGCCCTGTAGAGGGAGAAACGCGTTGATGTTTGTTGCTATTATCTTACTTTAAAGAGTATTCCACAGCCACCAGTTGCTGTCACAGATTAATGCAGTTTGCCATCTGTGAAACTCTGAACTTTGCATTATCCTGGTGCTTGTCTATGCACTGAAATTACAAGCCTTATTGAAGGTGGGAATACTGGACTTTATATCTACTCTGACAGCTGTACATAGCACACAGCACCTCTCAATAGTATCCTGCGTGCTTTGGGCACTCAAAGAGCGGATACCTTGTAGTTGTGGAACCAAGCAGCTGAAACCTGAGAGCGATCATACTGGGACCAATCGGAGCGCTCAGCCAGGCTAGCGCCCATATAGGTGACATCACTTCCGCTACGGCGGTAATTTTCTTTTTTCCTATTATCGAGAGCCGCATTGTTTGGGGGTAAGCCTGCATTGTCTATCTACACAATAACTTCTATCTGGATTGTTCAAATACATTTGGCCATAAGGATAGACATTTTAATACTGTTTTGGTGTATTGGCAAACCCCTTTTTTATATACGGAGACGTCCGTTTTTAGTGTATTGTGTTTTTTACTTTGTCATTTGTTTTGCGGGATTAAATTTTAGGCAGAGCCTTGTTAATAACACTAAGTTTGTCACTCTTTCATTTAACTTCTTTGGTTATTCGTAGTATGCACGAATCACTTTTCCACTAAATATTTTACACTATTGATGTATTTCTTATCACAATTGATGATTGACATGTATTAATGTGTCCCACAACTACTTAAATTTATTAGTTTGTTTACTACATTTCACTTTAGTCTACACCTTTAGCTATAGCGCTCGTGTCTAAACGATAATCTCTGTCTACTTTACACACCTATGTTAGGGACTTTCTAGGTATTTCAGGAGTTTGGTGTCTTTACCCTGCGCTTATTAATCTACATTTTATATACTTTCTCATACAACACACATTTTCATGTAACACACATACCACACACACTCTCATACAACACAAACACTTTCATATACCACACACTCACCCCATACACTCTCTTACAAGACACACACATTTTCATATAACACACACTCTCTCTTACAACACACACACATTTTCATATAACACACACACACTTTCATATTAAACACATACCACACACACACACTCATACAACACACTCTCATGTAACACACAAACCACATACACACGCATACAACACACACACACTCATACAATACACACCCCACACACTCATACACAAAACACGCACAACACACACAATCTCATACAATACACCACACACACTCCTACAACACACACCATTGATTTATATGGTACACATTAACTAGCTTAACTAGCTGTGAAAAACTTTTAGATAAGCTTTGCAATGTACAACATTGTGTGTACAATCAGGGATAGGCACGAGCCAAGGCTGTGGCGGACATTTTCTAAAGTAAAGACCTTTAGTGAAGGACAGCAAGGTACATTTACAATTAAAACTATTATTTTATAGTACTGAATTTTACTATACTGATGCAGATACCACTGATCCTATAACCAGGCTTTGTCTGGCTATACACATGTGCCAGTGTCACTTCTGTGTCTTTGTATAGAGCTGAATTTTATTATACAGATGCAGAAGATAAACTCCAGTATTTCACTCAGGCTTTATTTATTCCATAACTTATCACCGAATATTGCTAGCAATCTCTTGACAAGCCACTCATTTTATTCTCACTAAATATTTTCCCTTTCCTATTATTTAATCAGGAAGAAAAGATATACTAAGGTTATGGTTCACAACCTTACTATATATTTTCTTTCTATTTAAATACTACTTATAATAAACCTCAGGTGCTGGTTAAAGTGCTTTACCTTTGCATATAAAGCTCCAGGGACACAGTGGCAGCTTGCTTCTTGAATCTTCCCTCTCTCTTTGTCTCACTCAGAGTCATTTTCTGGTACTAAGCGGCATCATGTGGGAGTAGCCACAACCCTGCAAAATGTGGCGCCGCATGTGTTAAGGAGGAGTCAGGACCAGTATTCATCTGTCTTACTCCTCCCTCCCCACAGCAAAATGGGCGGCGGACACTGCAAGGGCCAGTCACGGACACCAGCTTCCGTGTACGGACACCTTGCCTATCCCTGTGTACAATAACACAGGCTTCCATGATTCTATTGTTCACAGAGCATTATAAAAATGTATACAGTTTTCACTGCCATTGTTTTCTTTAGGTACTGGAATCAAATTAGATGTTTCCATAATATTAATAACAAATTGCCTGCTTAAAAAAAAGACAGACGAATGTGACAATATTTTATAAAGAAATGACAGAAAAATATGTATGTGAAATTGTACAATTCATAATTTTTTACAGGGAGCACAACTATTTTGTTTGGAGAAACCAGTTTTTAACATGAATAATTATCTAATTTCTGTTCAATATATACTTTAAATATAATATAATTTACACCTATTTCACCTCCAATAATTTGAATATAATTGCATTGTATTGTGAAAGGATAAATATACTTTGTGAGCATTGCAATACTAAATGTACTGTTTGTCACATAGCATAATGCTAACATTGACTGAAGCTGAGGTCCACACTTACCAGTCTGTCTGTATTAATCCTAACACTGACTGAACTTAAACTGAAAGTTATATTAGCTGGTGAGCCTGGGATCTGTAAGTGGGAGGATTCATGCTTAAGGTGGAATAGCATGATTATAATTAATTATAAATCGTGCTCACGATTTAGCTAATTTGTGCGCACGATTTAGCTAAATTGTGCGCACGATTTAACTAAATTGTGTGCACGATATAGCTTAATCATGCACACGATTTAGCAAAATGTGCTCACGATTTATAAAAAATATCTTGTGTGACACCTTTGGGGCTCCGTACTTGTGGCACAATATGCTATAAAAGTTCCATTCATCTATTATAATAATTTTTACTATTATTTGCCCTTTGCAATCACAATCACAGTGTTATAGAGGGATGCACTAACTATATACAGTAGAAACAGGGAATCTAATGATGTACAGTAGTGAGAGATGTTGGGCTCATTTATGATGTATCATCTTGAGCTGGCCTGAAATGCTTCTTAAGTAGCAGCACTCCTAAGACTATTGCTACATGACCTCTTAAATCATCCTGGTCAGGTCCAATTACAATGATTGACAAGCCCTGCTCTCATGCAAATGGTTGCACAAGAGCTGGGGGTGTAGTTTTAAAAACAGAAATCTTGTTTTTTTTTTTTTACTTTTATTTATTAAATATCAGACAGTTGGATACAGAAGCATGGCTGCATTTTAGAGTAATCCGCACAGAAAGGTAACAACTTTATATACATATAGTGAAAAAGTTCACCAGCCACCAAGTTTCGGAGTTCATAGAGTTCAAAGACATTTCTCCAACCACTGACATTGTCTTTTTTTTTTTTTTTTAAACAATCCGATATCAACATTTACTGAGCCTTGGGATGGCACAGGGTCAGAGAGAGTTATAACACAGTTAAAGGGACACTGAACCCAATTTTTTTCTTTTGTGCTTCAGATAGAGCATGACATTTTAAGCAACTTTCTAATTTACTCCTATTATCAAATTTTCTTCATTTTCTTGGTATGTTTATTTGAAATGCAAGAATGTAAGTTTAGATGCCGGCCCATTTTTGGTGAACAACCTGGGTTGTCCTTGCTGATTAGTGGATAAATTCATCCACCAATAAAAAAGTGCTGTCCAGGGTTCTAAACATAAAAAAGCTTAGATGCCTTATTTTTCAAATAAAGATAGCAAGAGAACTAAGAAAAATTGATAATAGGAGTAAATAAGAAAGTCGCTTAAAATCGCATGCTCTATCTGAATCACGAAATAAAAAATGTGGGTTCAGTGTCCCTTTAAGTATTTGCTATCAAAGTTAGCATGTAACAAAACACAAATAACTTGGTGTTATTATATAAATGAACAATCACAGAAAACTCATTAAACACTCTACAATCAATGAAACCGGGAGACATGTAACTATTTCCTAGAATATTATACAAGGTAGACTAATCAACATTCATCCTATCATTCCCATACATCCCATTTTCCTCTAAGATTTGCCTCCATCATATATACTGTGTTTTTGAATGGTTATAAAACTTGTCTCCTGGTTGGAAGGTTTAGAGATTCCAAGTACAATTTCCATTAACCCCTTAATGACCGGACCATTTTTCAATTTTCTTACCCTTAATGACAATGGCTATTTTTACATTTCTGCAGTGTTTGTGTTTAGCTGTAATTTTCCTCTTACTCATTTACTGTACCCACACATATTATATACCGTTTTTTCTCGCCATTAAATGGACTTTCTAAAGATACCATTATTTTCATCATGTCTTATAATTTACTACAAAAAAAATAATAAAATATGAGGAAAAAATGGAAAAAAACACACTTTTTCTAACTTTGACCCCCAAAATCTGTTACACATCTACAATCACCAAAAAACACCCATGCTAAATAGTTTCTAAATTTTGTCCTGAGTTTAGAAATACCCAATGTTTACATGTTCTTAGCTTTTTTTGCAAGTTATAGGGCCATAAATACAAGTAATTAAATTAGCGCTAGTTACATTGGAACCCTGATATCTGTCAGGAATACCTGAATATCCCTTGACATGTATATATTTTTTGTTAGAAGACAACCCAAAGTATTGATCTAGGCACATTTTGGTATATTTTATGCCACCATTTCACCGCCAAATGCGAGCAAATAAAAAAAAAACTTTACATTTTTCACAATTTTAGGTTTCTCACTGAAATTATTTACAAACAGCTTGTGCTATTATGGCACAAATTGTTGTAAAAGCTTCTTTGGGATCCCCTTTGTTTAGAAATAGCAGACTTATATGGCTTTGGCATTGCTTTTTGGTAATTAGAAGGCCGCTAAATGCTGCTGCGCACCACACGTAAATTATGCCCAGCAGTGAAGGGGTTAATTAGGTAGGTTGTAGGGAGCTTGCAGGGTTAATTTTAGCTTTAGGGTAGAGATCAGCCTCCCACCTGACACATCCCACCCCCTGATCCCTCCCAAACAGCTCTCTTCCCTCCCCCACCCCACAAATGTCCCCGCCATCTTAAGTACTGGCAGAAAGTCTGCCAGTACTAAATAAAAGTTTTTTTTTTTTTTTATAAAAAAAATAAAATATTTTAGCTGTGATGGACTCCTGCCTTAGCCCCAACCTCCATGATCCCCCCCCCCCCCAGCTCTCTTACCCTCTCCCCTATCTAATTGCGGCCATCTTGGATACTGGCAGCTGTCTGCCAGTACCCAATTTGCCCCAAAAACAAAAGTATTTTTTCCTCTTTTGGATTTTTTTTGTTTTCTGTAGTGTAGCAGCCCCCCACAATACCCCTATCCCCCTCCCCCTCCCTGATCCTTTTATACTATTTTTTTTTAAATCTTCCCCCCCCCTTCCCTCCTCATTGGTGTCAGTGGGCAGCTAATGCGCGCGCACGCGCGCCCCCCGCACACTCCCGGCGTGCACATTGCACTTCTAGGAACCGGATGCCGGGTAGCGATGGGCCGCTCACCCGCCTCCCTGTGGCTCTCTCTGCATCGGAGTCTTCTAAAAAGGTATTGCAGGATGCCTCCATATGGAGGCATCACTGCAATACCCTGAGAGCTGCTGGAAGCGATTGCGATCGCTTCCAGCACTCTGTTAGACAACTGATGTACCAGGTACATCCATTGTCATTAACTGCTTGTTAATGCATGACGTACCTGGTACGTCAGTTGTCATTAAGGGGTTAATCAAGAAAGTGTGAGACTCTAACAGAAACATCAAACATAGTATCAAATTGCTCATGTATTACATATTTCAGAAGAAGTTGTTTAAAAATGCAATAGAGAGTCCATCCTTTTGTAACAAAAATATAAATTTCCTAGCTAATAGTATAACATTAGTCATCAGTTTCAGGTTTCGCATGTCACAAGGAAGTTGATCAAAATAAAATATGGGAAATTGTAAGCAAAATTTCCCGGCCCAGCGTTTTTGGAGAGCCAGATGGAAATGCAATTCTAGTACCTCCGAATTTTAGGGCAGTACCATAGGTAATGGAAGAAGTCTGAGTCTGGGAAGGAGCATTTACTACAAACATTGGAAAAATATTTTCTCCATTTAATCAATCTATTAGGGGTGATAAAATCCTGGTATATGATCTTAATCTAGGATTCTCTAAAGTCTGCTGCTAAAGTCGCAGTCTGGGTTAGTCTTAAGCTATTATTTATAGTGTCCATAGAATTAATTCTGGTGGTTTGCTTGTTCCATACACTCTCAATGTTTTGCTGTAAAGTTAGGGAGTTTAGATTGTATTAGTAGTTTATATATTGGAGATATAGCATAGTTATGTGAACGAAACATTGTGTATACGGGGCCCAACGGGGTGAGGTCCCAAAATGTGTCACAGCTGCTCAGGACTTGGTTAATGTAGTGGCGGAGTTTGAAGTAGGCAAATCTTTGATTTGGGGAGATTGAGTAAGTTCAACATATGATATCAAAGGGTATTACTGACTTTGTAGAACTGTCTAACATTTTATTCCTCTACACCCAAGTGTTTCCAGGTATCAAAGATAGGGTATAAGGTGCCTGGAGGGAATCTCGGGTTTCCACATATAGGTAGGTAGAAAGAGTGAGAAGGGTCAATGTTTAAATGTTTAGTGGCCATTCGTCATGATAATAGTTTATCTTTGAACATTGGATGTGTCATCAGAGAGGATGGTGTTTTAGTGGCAGTAGCATGTGGCAAAAAAGACAGCAATATCTGTGAAAGCAATGCTTCTTCTAAATGTGTGTGAGAAAAGTGTTGTGTGCCCAATTTCCAGTCCAGTGCATATTTTATCAAGGATGCCCAGTTGTAATAAAGAATATTTGGCAGTCCCAATCCACTCTTTGAGTATGGTAGGTATAACCTACTAAGGCTAATTCTCGATTTGCCTCCTTTCCATAAAAATTTTTGAAAAGTACGATTGAGAGCTGTCAAGTCTCCATGTCTTAGTCGAAGTGGGAGGATCTGCATTAGACATAAAATTTTAGGGAGCACTATCATTTTGATTATGTGTACTCTTCCAATGAGAGAGAGTGGTAGGTTTTGCCATGTAATTAAGTCAGCCTTGACCTTATGAAAAATTAGGGTAAAATTATGATCATACCATTTGTGTGGGTTAGCCATTATATGTATGCCTAAATAAGTTAAGTATGTATCTACTACTCGGAAAGGGTAGGGGGATGGTCCTTCTCTTGCTACCCGATTAAGCCATAGTATTTCTGATTTATTGATGTTTATTTTATATCCGGAGAATTTGCCGAACATTTGAATTGCATCTAAAATTTTGTGGACATTTACATTAGGGTTAGAAATAAAGAGGAGCATGTCGTCCGGATATAGGGCAATTTTCAGTTTATGTGAGTGTAAATCAATTCAAGGGAACATAGATCTGAGATATATCGCTAGTGGCTCCAGGGCTAGGTTAAATAAAATGGGCAGCCCTGACGAGTGCCTCTTTGGAGGTGTACAGGAGGGGAATAGAGATTGTTAACCAAGAAGTATGCCTTCTCTGCGTCCAGGGAAAGCAGTAAGGTCTCCGGTAAATCAGCACTTGCCTTTCCACTCTTGGACATCCAGTAATGAGTCACTGAGTGAACAACAGGTCAGATGTTGGTAACCAAAGAACGGACAGCTGTAAAGTCAATTTTGTCAGTGTGCAATATACATGGTAAGATATGTTGGAGTCAATTAGATAGAAGTTTCATTAGCAATTTATAGTCTATATTGAGTAGAGAAATAGGTCTGTAAGACTCCAGCAGTGTACGATCTCTACCCGTTTTGTGTATAACAGTAATATTAGCTGCTGAAAAGTTTGTGGAAGGTTGCTGTTGATGTGTGAAGTAACAGTCGAACACTAGTGGGAGAATAGGAGAGACCTGGCTATTTAGCATGCGGTAGAACTCCGCAGGGAGCACGTCAAGCACGTTAGATGCACTTCATTTTGTGAGATCAGGGCATTTAAGTTGTCGATTTGGTCTTTAGACTGTTTGGGGAGGGTGACTTTATTCTAGAATCTAGTCTGAGCGTCAGTGTTACTTGGTTATGTAGTATATAAGGCAGAATAGTAGTTTGCAAATCCGGCCACTATATCATCTGGATTATGAGTTAAGGAGTTATCTTTTTGAAGAACTGGGATACTCCGGTTAGCTTGTTTAATTTTGATCAAAGAAGCCAAGAACTTGCCCGTTCGGATTCCATGCCTTAAAAATGTTCCCTGTCTCTTACCCTCTTGAAATGCAGTGTTTTGGAGCAGAAAGGTGTCATTGTCGTTTTTGGCCTGGAAATATGAGAGCCTGTGGGTTTGAGTAGGAGTTTGACAATAAGTTAGATAAGCTTATGTTAGTATTTCATTATGGAATTTCTCTTTTATTATGATGGCGTTTTTTGTTTTTTTTGTGAGGTAGGCGATAATGTCACCTCTTAGAACAGTCTTAGCTGTTTCCCAAAAATGTCTGGGGTTGTTAGATGCAACAAATTGTTTGATGTGAAATCATACCACTGTCTTGTAAGGTACATGTGAAAGTCAGGGGACGTTAGTAGGTGTTTTGGAAAGGGGAAGATTAGTTTATTAGTAGGTTGTAGGGCCATGAAGAGTCTCAGAGAAATAGGGGCATGGTCGATATAGTAATGTTATGTATTTTTGTCTCAGTGACCAGCACCTCTAAGGAAACAGAGGTAAGGAATAGATCTATGCGTGATAATGAGTTATATGCTTGGGATGCACAAGTAAAGTCACGTCCCATAGGGTTTTGGCTCCTCCAGATATCCTGGATACCAAGAGCCGAGTTTAATGTGTCAAAGATCTTTACTGAATATGTGTTCGGGGTGAGGGTTGGTTTCATAGGTCTATGGCTGTTCAAGTCTTTAAATCTATCTAGTACTGGGTTGGGCGTTAGATTACAGTCACCCACAAGGATGAGAGCTGTGTTAAAAAAGGTGCTAAGCATCCAGTCAGTCCCTGCCAAAAGTCTTAATAACAGTGATTAGGACAATTATATACATTGTACAGGGTATACCATCTTTCCTGTAAATGTCACAATAACAAACCTTCCCTCTGGGTCAATGATTGTGGTGTCTATTTGGTACTGTAAGTTTTTACGGAAGAGTATTGTCACTCCTCTACTGGAGTTATTATAAGGGGTGGAGACAATTTCTGCTATTTAATTAGTCTTGAGTTTGTTATGTTCAAGATCATTAAGGTGAGTCTCTTGCAAGCATATAATATCTGCATTAGTTTTTTTAATTCAAAACAGTTTTTCTTTTGATGGGGGAGTTAATCCCTCCTATATTCCAGGACAGAATCTTAACTGTCATATAAGAAGTCCGGGTGATGAACAATTTGGTGGCTAATAGAGAGGTGTCACATAGTTATTTGAGGTTAGTCTCCAGTAGAGGTGAGCAAACAGAGGTAAAGTGTATAGCAACTCAGCATGTCTCACAGTTTCAACACAAAATAACCATATAACAATAAACAATATACTATCTAATAACCTTAACATACAACAATCTAACATATGACCATATTGGGAACCAAGCCATATTGGGATCTCAAATGGAGTAAAGTTCTGGGGTCCCCCTCGGGGGGTTGTGGTTTGATCAGACATTGAGAGTCATTCAGTAGCGTCCTGCTGCAGGGGAAAAAGTGGTTGAGACGATTCCTTGTTCAGGTCCAAGAAGGCCTGAGCATCCTGGGGCGAGTCAAAGAATCTAGGTCCTCTCAAGGTGTGCAGACATGGACGCGTTGGGCGGAGTAGAGTAGCTTGGCAGTTTTCCTTGTGAAGGAGTGTGCACAGGTGAGCAAACTCTTTCCTATGCTTCATGACATCCGAAGGGTAATCTTGAAACAGATAGAGTCTTTTATCATTGTATCGGAGCATCTGCATTGTTCTTTAGGCCCTCAGGAGATGTATTTTAGATTAAAAGTTCAAATATTTGATCATTACACCTCTTGGAGGGGCATTTTTATCTGATAAAGATCTATCACTGTCAACTCTATGTGCTCTTTCTATCTTCATAGGTATGTGTTCAGCTGGAACTTTGAGTAGATTCTGCAAGGAGTATTCTGCAAAAAAGAGTAGTTCAGATGGGCGGATAGATTGAGGCAAGCCCACAAGTCTGACATTATTCTTGCAGGAAATGTTTTCTAAGTCATCAACTTTTTGATGAAGGGAGATGTTGTGTTGAATAAGATCCTTTATTTGTATGGTAGAGGTATTATGACCATCTTCAAGTTCTGAAATACGTTGCTCCGCTGTGGTTAGACTTGAGTTAAATTGCTTAACTTCTCTTGTGAGGGTATCCTTTCTGAAAATTATCAAGTTTGGCTAGGAGTAGAGAGTTCAGCTGTTGTTCAGTAGAAAGTGTAGGAGCATCCACAGATGTAAACGTAGCTGCTGCTGGTGGTGATGTAAGTGGGGGGTCAGAGGCCCCTTTGTTCTTTCTTTCTTGGGTTTTTGCCCTGTGAGACATTTTCTGTGATGTGAGAGATTTGTCCATGAACAGGAAGCGCCTCAAGATATATTAATAACAGGTGCAGTGTGACATAGAATTAACAGCCTGATGTTTGACGTATTCACAATACATTTATATTATCAAGAAGAGCGCTATAACAGTGTACAGATATACTGGCGCAGATAAGAGAGAGTCATCTAATATTCAGTGAAAATAGCTCTCCTAAGGCAGTATATGTCTTATGTTAGGCAAAATCAAATTTGCTCCCCCTGCGCAGTGGAAAGAAACAAAAATAAACCTATGCAGGCTAAAAAGGCAATTCAAGGACCAGGTACAAAATAGAGTAAAAGAGAGCAACAAATTAATAAATGGTGCATCACTAGGTGTTAGGCCAAGTGATTGAGCAGTACACAGCCATTATTGCAGTTGTTTACTTTAAAAGCATTGCAATGTCCAAATCTCCCAACTGTATAGATGCTTTAGTATAATCAGTTTAATAGAAGTAGTGTCGAAATTGAGGAGCAGGGGTTTATATTAAGACCGAGCAGGTTCTTATATCTGAGAAAGCGGCTCGTGTCGCAGCACTTCAATAGACCTCAGCCACGTCTTACAAAGTCAATGATTTACAAGCACTCACCCCTGTTAGTGATCAGATTAATGTTTATTAAACAACTCATTTGTTATCCAGTTAGGCACTGTGGAGGGAGAGGTCGAACCAGCCACCTCAGATGTTACCCACGTGGCAATGTGTAGCTGGTGTCTGTCAGCTTCTTATAGCGCTTCCGTGGTGAGGTATCTGATGGTTTACGTATCAAAGGATAGTACTATAGCTCAGAGGTCACTCAGAGGGCTGGTATGACATATTTTTACAGTGAATATCTCAGGAGCTCTTCTTCACACCGCCATACTCAGTGCCCACCCACCGGAAGTCATTGTCCGTCTCAGAATATGAGATTTTTTGAAAAGGGTTAATAAAGAAACAGCAAGAAGCAGAATTTATATATACAGTATCTATCTATCTATCTATCTATCTATCTATCTATCTATCTATCAATCATCTATCAATCATCTATCTATCTATCTATCTATCTATCTATCAATCATCTATCTATCTATTATATATACAGTATATATATATATATGTATGTGCCAAGTTTGCCCCCTCATACGCCAATCTCTTTATGGGTTGGTGGGAGCTGTGCCGCATCTATGGAGATGGGAACCCCTTCAAACAAAATATATCTCTATATAAGAGATACATTGTTATGTTCTGTAAAGATATGTGGTAGAACAGGTGGTAAATAAGTTTAGGTACCTAGTATCCGCTATAGTAGGACCACTCAGCCTCACACCAAACCTTGGATTCACACAGATTTAACTTACAGGAATCCGGTTTTGCTCATTGAACTGAGGGTCACTACTGCAGGGTACAGAGTGAAAACGGAGCTGTTACGCAACCAGGTTACAGGATGCCTGTATTTCAACAGATAGGAGGAGTATCTATAGATAGAGTAGGTAGTTAATCAACTAATTACTTAGTGATTAAATGATATAGCTGACACATATACAAAGAAGACAGGAAGTGAAATGGAATGTAATACAAACAGATGTAGTTCAAAGAGATATTGTAATTAGGCCAAAATGTATTTGTTAGGAATTCAGCACTTCAGGGAATATCATATGTAGTTAGAATGATATTTTGGATTATGTTATCAGATATAGATTATGCAATGATAGGATAGTAACAAACGATAAGTCACTTAGTTAGGTTCAAGGTGGTCACAGCAAATGATGTTAATCAAGCAGCAGTTCAAACAGAGTAGGCAATGTAACAGGCAGTTGAAGTTAATCCTGTATTTTAGTGATAGTAACAGTCATTGAATACAGTGCTTAAGTAGTTTGCTTACTTGAGAGACATAATGATATCCAAATAGAGTAATAAAATATACAGACCAATTCCTGATGGTTATTTGGAAGGCTAAGTCAGAGCCAGATGAAAACCTTACGGTATCCTGAATGCTTGTTTGTAGAAAGGACACAGCGCGGTACACGCGCTGCAGACACGCTGAGATGCCGGGTGTGACGTCACAGCCACCCGGTGTAACAGTTAGGGAATTGAAAGCAGCTCCTTTGGTTCCTAAGAAACTGCAAGTAATAGAATAGGCACACCGGCACACAGCAATGAAGGATTAATGTAGGCTGCAAAGTTTCAAAGCAACAAGTAAGAAATCCCCACAGATTGAGGAAAGGGCTAGGTGTCTTCAGAGAGGAGTCACATAAAGTAACTGATTCAAATTACCAAGCGAGGAGCATAGAGAGGAGGGGCCTTAAATAGGAAAAGAGGATTCAGAATTAAAGGGACAGGATTGTAATAGTGAATACCCTGACAGGACACCCCCCTCAAGGAGCCGCTCAGCGGATCAAGGACCTGGACGGTGAGGATTCCTCCTATGGAACAAGGAAACCAAGCGTGGAGCCATAACATTAGTAGCAGGCTCCCAAGAGTCTTATTCAGGTCCATAACCCTTCCAACTGACCAAATACTGAAGGTGGTTTCGAAAGTATCGAGAATCTTGAATAGAATCAATCTCGTACTCCTTCTCATCTGTCACATGAGTTAAAGAAGTATCCATCGAAGATGTAGCCCTGATAGAAGCATAGGGTTTAAGGAGTGAGACATGAAATGTTGGATGAATTCTCATGGAAGAAGGTAATTGAAGAGTGACTGCATTCACATTAACAACATTCTTAATTTCAAAGGGACCCAAATAAAGTGAAGCGAGCTTTTTGGAAGGAACTTGTAATCTTATATTCTTCGTGCTTAACCAAACTTTATCTCCCACCTTATATTCAGGAGGTTTAGAACGTCGTAGATCGTAGTAATGTTTTTGAGCTTTTTGAGCATCGAGTAGTAGTTGTTTAACAGTGGCGAAACCTTTCACTAAGGTATTGATTTTATCATTAACAACGGGTATAGGAGAATTTTTTGGAGTCTGAATGTCATAAGAAGGATGAAAACCGTAGTTAAGGAAAAATGGAGACATTTTAGTGGAGGAGTTGAGCATGTTATTATGAGCAAATTCAGCAGTGGAAAGGAGAGAATGCCAGTTATCTTGTTCTAGAGAACAGTAACAACGGAGATACTGTTCCAGGGCTTGATTTGTTCTCTCAGTCTGCCCATTGGTTTGTGGATGAAAAGCTGTACTTAACCTCCTAGAGATGTTGAGGGATTTACAAAGATGTTCCCAAAATCTAGAGGTAAACTGAGAACCTCTGTCACTAGTAATGGAATTTGGTAGACCATGTAATTTGACAATATGATCTATGAAAAGAGTAGCTGTTTCTTGAGCTGTGGGTAGACCTCTATGTGGCAGGAAATGGGCCATTTTAGAAAAAAGATCAACAATGACCATGATAGTGTTGAAGTTAGCAGAAGGTGGCAGATCGACAATAAAGTCCATGGCAATATCTGCCCAAGGTCTTTCAGGTACTGGAAGAGATAGAAGGTATCCGTAGGGACGTGTATGTTGATGTTTTTTAGTAGTGCAAAGAAAACATGTTTTGATGTATTGCTTGATTGTATCAGACATTTTGGGCCACCAATAATTCCTTGAGAGGATATGAAGAGTCCTATGTACGCCAGGATGACCTGCTAAAGAGGAATCATGAGCTGCTGCTAAAAGTTGATTCCTGAGATCCTTGGGTACATATAGCTGATCATGATGATAGAACAGTTCATCAGAATGTTTATTTAAATTGAGGTGTGTTATTAATGAATCCTCCTTCTGTTGCAGCTTTAGGGTCTCCAAGAAATCGTTTGTTAAACAAATGATTCTGTCCGCAGGTATCACTGAGGCAGGTGTCAAATGATCTTGTGGCTTAGGAGGTATACGAGAGAGGGTATCTGCCTTAAGATTCTTAGAACCTGGACGATAGGTGATCACATAATCAAAACGTGAAAAGAAAAGGCTCCAGCGGACTTGACGAGAAGTCAGGGTCTTGTTTGACTTTAAATACTCTAAATTACGATGGTCTGTGTAAATAGTAATTGGAAATTTTGTACCTTCCAAGATATGCCTCCAGAATTCCAATGCGGATTTGATGGCAAGCAATTCCTTATCACCTATACCATAGTTTATCTCAGCTGAGCTCATGACACGAGAGTAGAATGCAACAGGATGTAATGGCTTTTCTTGAGAGGCCCTCTGGGATAGAACAGCCCCTATTGCAAATTCAGAAGCATCAACCTCAAGCGTAAAATGACAACTGGGATCTGGGAATTGCAAAATAGGGGCTGAAGTAAATTTATTCTTGAGGGTAGTGAAAGAGTCCTGAGCTTTACTATCCCATGAAAACCTGATATGTTTCTTAGTTAAAGTTGTTAATGGTTTAACAATATGTGAGAAATCTTTAATGAATTTTCTATAAAAATTCGCAAAACCAAGAAACCTCTGGACATCTTTTTTACATGAGGGTACTGGCCATTTGAGTATAGCTTCTACTTTACTGGTCTCCATAGTAATCCCAGTAGGAGAGATACAGTAACCCAGAAATGAAATAGAGTTAGTATTAAATATACATTTCTCTAGTTTAGCGTAGAGATGATGTTGTCTTAAACGAGATAGAACTAATTTTACATGTTTTAAATGATTTTCAAAAGTGTCTGAATAGACAAGAATGTCATCTAGATAGATAACAATACATACATCCAGAAGGTCGTGAAAAACATCATTTATGAAGCACTCGAAAGTGGCTGGGGCGTTGCAAAGCCCAAACGGCATTACTGTGTATTCGTAAAGTCCGTATCGTGTACGGAAAGCCGTTAACCACTCATCCCCTGCTCTCATCCTGATTAAATTGTATGCACCCCTAAGATCGAGCTTGGTGTAGATGGTGGCACCCTGAAGGCGCTCAATTAGTTCAGGAATGAGAGGCAGGGGATATCTGTTTTTCTTAGTACATTTATTCAGTTGTCTGTAATCTATAATGGGGCGTAAACTGCCATCTTTATTTTTCACAAAAAACATAGCAGCACCTGCAGAGGAAGTGGATGGATGTATAAACCCTTTTTTCAAGTTTTCGTCTAGATATTCCTTAAGGTGTGCTAGTTCAGGTTGGGACAAAGGATATATATGACCATATGGAATGGTGCAGTTAGGAATGAGATCAATAGGGCAGTCATACTTCCTATGTGGTGGAAGTGTGGCTGCCTCAACCTTATCAAAAACATCAGCATATTCTTTGTAGCAATCTGGTAATGTCTCTACATTAATATGACAAAGTGTATGAGAATCAGTGCAGAATTGCTTGCAGTACTGAGAATCAAAAACTACAGTAGAGTCTGTCCAAGAAATAGTGGGGTTATGCATAGACAACCACTGAATACCGAGTATCATAGGGTAGACAGAACTTGGTAAAACATCAAAAGATATTAACTCAGTATGCCCTGAGTCTGAAGTAACCTTAAGTGGAACTGTATGGTGTGAAATAGGACCAGAACTAAAAAATGATCCATCAACCAAACGGATGGCTAGTGCAACACTCTTTTTTATTAGTGGTATTTTGTGCTTATCAACAAAAACTAAATCTATGAAATTCCCAGATGCTCCAGAGTCAATTACGGCCTGTACGTCTATCTTCTGCTGATCCCACTGCAACGAGAGAGGGATTGATAAATGAAGCAAATTATTATTAACCATATTAACATTGTGCTTAAATCTCACTCTCTTACCCTTCTTTTGACGAAGGAGAGATGGGCAATCCCTTACGCCATGATCCTTTTCGGCACAATAGAGGCACAAATTAAGCAGTTTGCGTCTGGCTTTCTCTTCAGGCTTTAGAGGGCCTCTAATCACAGCAACATCCATGGGTTCATCAACATTCTTGGTAGCATGGGTAGGAAGATTTATATGATAGGGAGTGTATTTCTTAGGAGTGATGTCAGTTATGGATTTTTCATATTTCCTTTCCCTGAGTCTCCGGTCAATACCAATACATAAAGTCATGAGATCCTCAAGAACATCTGGAATGATACCTCTAGCAAGTTCATCTTTTAATGAGTCACTGAGGCCCATGCGAAATTGATTTTTCAGAGCTGGGTTGTTCCATAAAGTGTCAGGAGCCCATCTTTTAAAGTCTGTTATGTATTCCTCTACCATCCTTTTCCCTTGGCGTAAGGATCTCAAAGCTGTTTCAGCAGTATTCTGCTTGTTATGATCCTCATATAAAAGGGACATCGCAGAAAAGAAAGAATCAAGAGAATTTAATATGGGATCATCAGTCTCATAGAAAGTGTTGGCCCAAGATTTAGCTTCTCCACACAAAAAAGAAATCACAGTCAAAACTTTAATTCTGTCAGTAGGATAAGACCTAGGTTTTAAAGTGAACATAAGAGTGCAAGAATTTCTAAAGTCTCTGAACATGGACCTGTCCCCAGAGAATTTCTCTGGCGGACTTACAACAGGCTCCGGTGTAAACTCAGAAGTAGAAGGTTTAGTTGTCATATGCTCATTAATAAATTTTCTAATATTCTGGTTCTCAATTTGTATCTCTCTTAAACCCTGTAACATACTATCCATACTTTGTGCTAGAGAACCCACTCTATTGGAAAGCTCATTCAACTCCATGATAGTGGATAGAGGTACTTTTATTTTTTTTTTAGGCTTGGTAATATGTTATGTTCTGTAAAGATATGTGGTAGAACAGGTGGTAAATAAGTTTAGGTACCTAGTATCCGCTATAGTAGGACCACTCAGCCTCACACCAAACCTTGGATTCACACAGATTTAACTTACAGGAATCCGGTTTTGCTCATTGAACTGAGGGTCACTACTGCAGGGTACAGAGTGAAAACGGAGCTGTCACGCAACCAGGTTACAGGATGCCTGTATTTCAACAGATAGGAGGAGTATCTATAGATAGAGTAGGTAGTTAATCAACTAATTACTTAGTGATTAAATGATATAGCTGACACATATACAAAGAAGACAGGAAGTGAAATGGAATGTAATACAAACAGATGTAGTTCAAAGAGATATTGTAATTAGGCCAAAATGTATTTGTTAGGAATTCAGCACTTCAGGGAATATCATATGTAGTTAGAATGATATTTTGGATTATGTTATAAGATATAGATTATGCAATGATAGGATAGTAACAAACGATAAGTCACTTAGTTAGGTTCAAGGTGGTCACAGCAAATGATGTTAATCAAGCAGCAGTTCAAACAGAGTAGGCAATGTAACAGGCAGTTGAAGTTAATCCTGTATTTTAGTGATAGTAACAGTCATTGAATACAGTGCTTAAGTAGTTTGCTTACTTGAGAGACATAATGATATCCAAATAGAGTAATAAAATATACAGACCAATTCCTGATGGTTATTTGGAAGGCTAAGTCAGAGCCAGATGAAAACCTTACGGTATCCTGAATGCTTGTTTGTAGAAAGGACACAGCGCGGTACACGCGCTGCAGACACGCTGAGATGCCGGGTGTGACGTCACAGCCACCCGGTGTAACAGTTAGGGAATTGAAAGCAGCTCCTTTGGTTCCTAAGAAACTGCAAGTAATAGAATAGGCACACCGGCACACAGCAATGAAGGATTAATGTAGGCTGCAAAGTTTCAAAGCAACAAGTAAGAAATCCCCACAGATTGAGGAAAGGTCTAGGTGTCTTCAGAGAGGAGTCACATAAAGTAACTGATTCAAATTACCAAGCGAGGAGCATAGAGAGGAGGGGCCTTAAATAGGAAAAGAGGATTCAGAATTAAAGGGACAGGATTGTAATAGTGAATACCCTGACATACATTGATGATTTGCTAATTTTGTGGGAGGGAGACCTGACCACATTAGAGAAATTTTTACATTATATAAAAACATCTGATGAAACAATTCAATTTACTAATGAAGTACACAAGACTTCCATAGATTATTTGGACCTCACTCTAATAGGTAATTTCTTAGATTCCAGGACAGAAACAAGAATGTATAAGAAGAAAATTTCCAAGAATTCATTATTACACGCTAAGAGTAATCACCCTTCACATACTTTTAAGGCAATAGCAAAAGGACAATATCTAAGGATCAAGAGGAATTGTACCAATCAGAAAGTATATGATGAGGAAGCTAATACATTAGGCAAAGATTTCAGAGAAAGAGGTTACAGCAATAAAATAATTAAAAAAGCATGTTTATCCGTGACAAAACTAAATAGAGAAACATTACTAAAGGACAAACAGCCAAGAGAAAGAGTATATCCACAAAGCGAAGAACTTAATGTACAATTTATCACACAATACTCAAATCAATTTTATGGAGTATGTGATATAATTAAAAAAACACCTACCAATGCTTACAGCGGAAGATTGTTTTGATGTTAATTTGCATAGACATGTGAAATTCACATACAGAAGAGGTAGAACATTGGGGAATATCATCTCCCCTTTTGTACACAAATGTGGTTTTAAGACTGCAAAGCATGTAAACATGCAAAGATAGGAAACACTTTCACATCAGTGGTTACAGGCATGAGTTATGAAATAGATACATGTGTTAACTGTAGGACTAAGGGAGTAGTGTATTTGGTGGAATGCACACAGTGCAATTTACAGTACATTGGAAAAACTTTAAGAGAAGTAAGATCTCGGATACGAGAACACATTTCGAGCATAACAGTAGACACAGAGTCAAGCAGGAAGAGAGAGGAAAAATTACTGCCCATAACAAAACACTTCATTGAAAAACATATACGCAGTACAGATACACTAAAATGGACAGTTGTAGAGAAAGTTTCATTATCAGTTAGAGGAGGAGATTTAGATAAGGCTTTAAGCAAGAGAGAGGTGCATTGGATATGGTGTTTATAAACGCGTATGCCTCTAGGTTTCAATTTCAGGTTTGACCTTATTAATTTTTGGCAATAGCAAGTGTAGATAAAAAGACAAGACAACTTTTTGTACAAAGTTACAAACAAACTTTAACTACACTTCCAATATATACACAGAATTAAACAGAAAACTAGAAACATACATGACAAAGGAGTGAAAAAACTATTTTAGTATAAATTTCAAGTTAAACAAATAGGTATGTTCACATTAAATCTCTTTTTCTATAATGTTTAAACAAGATCCACTATATATTGACAAATTTAACCAAGAGAGCAGGTCCACTATATATTGACAAATTTAACCAAGAGAGCAGGTCCACTATATATTGACAAATTTAACCAAGAGAGCAGGTCCACTATATATTGACAAATTTAACCAAGAGAGCAGGTCCACTATATATTGACAAATTTAACCAAGAGAGCAGGTCCACTATATATTGACAAATTTAACCAAGAGAGCAGACACAACATCATGCCTGAAGACACACATATATAAATAAACAAGTAATATCAATAATAGAATTTAGGATCTTAACAATTGTAGAATTTAAATCATGACAATTTATTTTAATGATTTAAGGTTTAGTGGCAACTACATATCATTGATAGTAAATGTTTGATACCTTTCAATACAATATTATTAGTAGTATTAACTTTATTCAAACAATATCATCTTTATTTTTATTAATTTTTGAAGTTTTTGTATATTAGAAGTACATAAGTGAACAAACAAACAACTTTATATACATAATTAACTAAGGGTAATTAGTGGCTATACATTGTTAATACAATAAGATTTTTTCAAACAAAGCCACAGCTTATATATATGAAAGAGTTAAAATCACAGTGCTTGTTAGCAAACAATGTTTTTAATTGAATGATGGAATTAATTGTTTTATATGCACCTGTATATATTTTCTGTTAACACAGAATACCACAACAGTCTATGAATACGGCCACATGGCTGAAACGCATTAGACTGGGGTATTCTGTCTAACTATGCACCTTTTTTTTTTATACCCTTTGTTTTTAAGATGCTCCAATAAAAGTTATACGTTTTTTAACCTATTTCCTGGATACCGCCTCTGGACTTTTTTCAACTATTTACCTGCGTATATATATATATATATATATATATATATATATATATATATATATATATATATATATATATATATATATATATATATATATATATATATATATATATATACATGTAGTGGATTCTCTCTGTCTTTCCTCTCCCTCTGCGACTTGCTGTTCGACTCTAGTTAAGCATGTGGAGAAGGTTTTGAAGTCTGTAGATAAGGTATCCATACCTGTCTGCAGTTGTTCAATCTTCGGTAGGAATAGAGCAGACAGTTGTGACACTATGGGATGAGCATCAGGGACAGCAGTTTCTAGCGTGTCCTCTGGCGTAATTGGCGCAGCATGAATTTCTGCCTGCTGTTTCTGCCTTCTGTCAGCTGCTTTTTGTTTCCCTGACATCCTGTCTGTCTGCTTGTTGTATGGTGGATAATATATTTGCATGCAGACTGGTCTATGCTGTTATTTCCTCTTTCAGTGATTATGCCTCCAACCGAAGCGTATGAATGAGTAACGTTTGTAGCAACCTACTGCAGGAAGATTGGTTGTTGTCACGGGGCATAGATTTTTTGGGGGTGGAGGACCAGGCTTCCCTCTAGTGTGCCATTTTATTTGATGTCCAATGTGCTAAAATTAGACGTAGGAGCAAGTGGTGAGTGCCTTTAAGGATATGACTGAGGTGTGTCTTACTGTGCATTGGAGGATCTCTACCCAGGGCTAGTGACTAGTGAATCAGTGTCTTCTAACTGTACAGGCCCACCACCAGTGTCCTTTATAAGTGGGTAGTGTCCGTAGACTACGTTAGTATGGTTTTTCACAGTATTTCTGTAATAATTGAGAAGTGTGCCAGCACAATGATAAGCAGATTCTTTCTCATGGGATTAGCACTTCTTTCCCTGCTCCCTCTTCTACCCAGAAAGTCACTGCACACTAAGAAACTTGCCCCTTTGTTTAATCAACCCCCGCTGTCTAGACTGTTGCTTTTAGTCTTTTAGTAGTACCCTTCTGGGTCCGCAGCACTGCCCTATCTGTCTGTAGTGTTTCTGCTGCTTGGAGAAGTGGGGCAAGATGGCGGATATTCACTTTCTTTTTACTTAGTGCTCTGTATCAAATGCTCGTCTGCCTGACCCGGGGTATGTCCTTTGTTGTTGCCCCACTAGTGAGACCTTTACCTCCTTCTCTCCTGCGTCCCGGGAACAGCTGGTTTCTGAACTGTGCGGAGACTCCGACCGCTCGACTGCAGTCCTCTCAAATAAACGTCCGGTGGGGGAGTCTGGTGTGCGACTCCTAACTCTGTCTATTGCCCAGCAGGTTCTCCCAGTTAGCCTGCCAAGGGATTGAGAATTCTGGGCAGCGTAAGTGCAAGTAGCGCTTTAAATATCACTACCTAGTCCGGAGCTCCGCTTTGATGCGACTCTCCTGTTTGCCCGCCCACCGGAACTCCAAGCATGTGCATTTTACAAAAAAATGTCCAAGTTACAAGTATTTATTGCGGGGGCGTGACCAAGCCACTGACATGAGAAGATGCAGAATTGTGTAGCTCCGAACCTACTCTGCTGGAACAATCAACGTTTTCATTAATATCCCAAGCTTTTTATATGATTAGAACCTAATTTACATAAAGAAGCAACCAGCTGGATATATCAAAATAATCGTGATTAACTTTACTGACTTAGATTCGGAGCGCTGTGGCCTATATTACAACAACTTCTACCCCCTCTTCCGGTGTGTGGGCAGCCCGGGAGAGTATACTTTTGTCCTGATCATTAAAGGGTTTAAAACCATACAATACTCAGCCTTCTATGGAGGAAGATCTAACCCCACAGATATGGGCACTTTTGAATGGCCTAGATCACCGCATGAATGGCTATTTTAGTGACCTCACTAACATCTTCCGGATGACTGGAGAGAGAGAGCATGGCGATTCGGCTAAGATGGCGGACACAGAAGAAATCTATTTGCGATGCGATGTGAGACAAGAAGAAGGGAGCGGTACCTACTTACCTGAGTCAGACCCTGAGAGTCGGTCAAGAGATACGCAAGAACAGCCGGACTTTGTTCCGTCCCACAGAATACTGGTGACACCTGCGCCTTTGCTCAGCCACCTCACACCCGCCAAGCCTACTTGCCCCTTACCAGAGCTCCTCGCAACTGCGCCCCAGGAGGCTAAGATTGATTGACGATTGTGCAGGAAGACTTTGGCTGGGGTAAAGAGAACCACCGACATAACACCTGGTAGTATGGGAGTCCAGAGAGATAATCAGTTCAGCACACGCATCACGGACATAAAGGAACAAATCCCCCTCAGTTTGTATACTAGGCTGAGATTACTGACTGTCCATGGTAAATAGTTCATATTGCTCTTTTGGCTGCACCACGGTTTTGATAAACTACCACCTCTTCCCCTTGCTGGATTGTCTCACCCTCCAAAGAAAGGTCTAGGATAGCGGGACTATTGTGTATGACATCTCCAGTATAGTATACCCCATTACTTACCTATGGAGAACTTATGACATTAACACACTACCCTGTTTCTCCCCCATAAGACATAGGGGATTAAGATGTGGCCTCCATTACCTTATCATAGTTTGAATGAACATTTATTGACCTATCTGTTTCTATCCCGTTAAGTTAGCTCCTGGGCTATTTCGCCCCAACAGGTTTTTATTGTGAACTTTATGGTTGTTTTTTTCTCTATTTTTCTTTTTTTCCTCAATTGTTTATATATCCATGCTCTTGCCTGCCATCAAGTTTCTCCCTGTTTAGTTAAGAGAGATCGTGTCCTCAACTGGGGATATAAATATGTATATTCAGACACCTAAGTTACACCTATTTAGATATATTAGGCTTGCTTGTATACAACCTACCACCCTTAATACCAACTGATCTCCACTCACTTAGTTCAGCTAACTATACTACATTTGCTTTTGATCCTTAGTTGACATCTAGTAAGCCGCTAGCACTCACTGCTCCTAGACCAATTAGTGTAGAGACAGTCGAACTTACGCTAAAATACTCTCATCTACTCCACTTTCAAACTTAGGAGCTCCCCAGATACCCACTTAGAGACTACTCTATACACAATCTCCTCTTTCCAGTACATCAATTCACCTAGGTATGAGGAGACGTGGGACTTTGACAAATATACATTAGTGGAGATCTATGGTGCACCTACCATAGTTGTGATGTCTTCTACTTATAGTCTAACCCCTTTGTGTAATAGCTATATAGCTCTGGGACAGCTATACAGGTTCTCAGTAACTTCAGTATTAGAACTGACAGCATATGGGTTAATTGGGTCCAATAGAGTCAGAACACACCCTATGATATACATCTATACCTACCCCCTCCAAGATTTCCATACCTCTCACTAGAATAGTTATGAGGGACGTATTAGTGTTGCAGTACACCCACCCAGGGTAGTCTCTACCCCCATTTATTATTGCATGGTACAAACATCCCCTCCTTCATATATTCTAAAACCCTTACATATAATATAAAAAGCCCATCCTTCCTTTCTTTTTTCCCAATTTCGAGCGGCTTTTGTCCGCTGACTACTTTTCTCCTTCTTCCCTCATTTTAGGCGGCCATTGCCCGCTACCTATTTCACCTATCACCAACATCAGATGGCATCTGATGAACTATTACTCCATATAGCCTCAGATTATTTACTCCATTTAATCTCTCTACCTCAAAAATTGTATAGAGGCCTCTCTCTGTTAAATGCTCTCATATACACCCCTATATAAACAACACCCTGAGTCTAAGCGGGCCCTAGGGACTTGCTTACTTTTATAGCCATCTGGTGGAATACTGTTTGAATAAAATAAAAATGAGGTTACATAGTTCTAGGTCCAAGACGGTCTCCAGATGTGCACATCAATCACAGCACCCTTATTCTAAATATCCATAGGAAACCTGTCATTTAGTTTCATGACACATTATGGCAGCAACCCTCTCTACTTAAGAGGGCATTATGTTGTTGTACAGTAGAGATTATTATTCAAGGATCCTAACATAAGGTAGATACAGTCTCCACTCTGAAATTTTAATGTTGCTCTCTCTGCTTATATTCTGCTGTATATATTCATATTAATTTTCTGTTGTAACCGCCTTTTGGACCTATTTTATTGTTTGTTACTTTTTTTGAAACCTCAATAAAAAAGTTTAATTAAAAAAAAAAAAAAAAAAAAGACAAAAGAAAGTATTTGTTGCATGCATGCATTAATTATTAGGACATCATAGTAAAAAAAAACTATAATGTGCATGAGTGCATTTCAGTTTTTTATATTTTTATACTAGCAAAAATGCTCGAACGTAAAGCTATCATTGCTTTAGCGGCATATACTCATATGCTGTACTTGCTCTATGCACGCTGAAGCAAAAACCTGAATATACTGCTGAAACACTTAAACATAGCATTAATTAGAACTATTTATGATAAAAATAAATACTATATATTACAAAAATCCTTCTATTGCAAATGTAAATGCCCTCACATGTTTTAATTTTGACCAATAAGTCCCTATTTTTTGTTCAATGAGGAAAAAAATGCATTTAAATATATCAGTCAGCCATCATCAATGCTGAATTAATTTACAGTTAAATTACGAGTTGTGTGTTTATCTTTAAACAATGAAAATATGGCATTTGCAGCATTAAAACAGCACAGCAGCCATTAGAAGTCTTGTCGGTATAGCTGTACCGCAATACTTTTAGCCTGTAACGCAACATCAGTCCCGCACTCATAAAAATGACGTTTTTTCATGGGATTCCCAAAGCGCTGCCATTACGAGTTTTGCCGTGAGACTAAAGTTTGTTTTAATGAAAGTCCTATAGTTTTGCAATTTGTTTATAAACCTAAACTAAAAGCATTCAATCGTATCTGCTGTTGTAACACAGTTAAATGGATACTGAACCCAATTTTTTTCTTTCATAATTCAGATAGAGCAGACAATTTTAAGCAACTTTCTAATTTACTCCTATAATCAAATTTTCTTCATTCTCTTGGTATCTTTATTTGAAAAAGTAGGAATGTAAGCGTATGGGCCGGCCCATTTTCGGTTCAGCACCCCGGGTAACGCTTGCTGATTGGTGGGTACATTTAGCCACCAATCAGCAAGCTGTACCTAGGTGGTGAACAAAAGATGGGCTGGCTCGTAAGCTTACATTCCTGCTTTCTTCCATAAGGTACGACGAGTCCACGGATTCATTCTTTACTTGTGGGATATTATCCTCCTGCTAACCGGAAGTGGCAAAGAGCACCACAGCAGAGCTGTCTATATCGCTCCTCCCTTAGCTCCACCCCCCAGTCATTCTCTTTGCCTACTCTAAGTACTAGGAAGGGTAAAGTGAAAGAGGTGATACAATATTAGTTTTTAATTTCTTCAAGCAAGAGTTTTTTGTTTTAAATGGTACCGTTGTGTGCTATCTACTCTCAGGCAGCAGATGGATGAAGACTTCTGCCTGGAGGATGATGACCTTAGCATTTGTAACTAAGATCCAGTGCTGTTCCCACAGAGGCTGAGGGGTACAAGAAACTTCAGTGTGAGGAACGTTTTCATGCTATATAGCAGTGAGGTATGTTCAGTCATTTTTTCTGGAGAGACTGTGTATTTCAGAAGGGCTGACAGTATCCCCATAAGGGTAAGGGTAAGCAGTAATCCTAAGAGCTATAGAAAGGCATTACTAAGCTTGCATAAGGGGCTAATTACAAAAATGGTTGACACTGAGTTTTGAATGTTTGTGGGCAAACGTTTTATGAACTGGGAGTGCTGTTAACGTTTTGTGGGCAATAACGTTTTTTGGGCAACTTTATTGAGGGTACACTTGGCTTATTTTTTGGGTATCAGAACCCACATGGCTAGTTTAAAACCGCTCTGATGCGGTTCTTGGAGGCTGTAGAGACATCGAGTTAGATGGGCGGGGCCTTTTTTCGCGCCTCAGATGCGCAGTTATTTTCACTCAGCAAGCAGCAAGCTCCAACTCCTGAGGGCCCTTGTGGATGTTTTGGGCCAAATCAAAGCTTTAACCCCATATTTACTATCCCTGAGGGCAGGTAGGCGCCACAGCAGGGCTGTGGCAAGGTGCTGGGGGTGTTTTTTTTCCGGATTTAGGCCTAATTTCAATCCGGTTTGCACATTAAAGGGTTAAATGTTAAATTTCCTTGTGGGGCAATCTTTACTACATATATTGTGTCTGCTTGCAAAAATTTGAAAAATTTGGTGTATTTTAAAGCAGTTTTGCAGAACGTGTATGCTTTTTTTCTCTTAAAGGCGCAGTACAGTTTTTTAAGATTGTTATTTTTTTCACTAAATAAAGTGTTTTCATGCTTGTTTGTATTCATTACTAGCCTGTTCAACATGTCTGACATTGAAGAAAGTCATTGTTCAATATGTTTAGAAGCTATTGTGGAACCCCCACTTAGAATGTGTCCCTCATGCACTGAAAGGTCAATAAATTGCAAAGAACATATTTTAGCTACTAAAAGTATGTTGCAGGATGATTCTCAGTCAGAAGGGAATCAGGTTATGCCATCTAATACTCCCCAAGTGTCACAACCATTAATGCCCGCACAAGCGACGCCAAGTACTTCTAGTGCATCTAATTCTTTCACCCTGCAAGATATGGCCGCAGTTATGAATACTACTCTCACAGAGGTTTTATCTAAGCTGCCTGGGTTGCAGGGGAAGCGCAGTAGGTCTGGTGTGAGAACAAATGCTGAGCCCTCTGACGCTTTATTAGCCATATCCGATGTACACTCACAATGTTCTGAGTTGGGGGTGAGGGATTTGCTGGCTGAGGGAGAGATTTCTGATTCAGGAAAGATGTTCTCTCAGACAGACTCAGATATGACAGCTTTTAAATTTAAATTAGAACACCTCCGCTTACTGCTCAGGGAGGTTTTAGCGACTCTGGATGATTGTGACCCTATTGTAGTTCCAGAGAAATTGTGTAAAATGGACAGATTTCTAGAGGTTCCTGCCTACACTGATGTTTTTCCAGTCCCTAAGAGGAATTCGGACATTGTTACTAAGGAGTGGGATAGACCAGGTATTCTGTTCGCTCCCCCTCCTACTTTTAAGAAAATGTTTCCCATATCAGACACCATGCGGGACTTGTGGCAGATGGTCCCTAAGGTGGAGGGAGCTATTTCTACCCTGGCTAAGTGTACAACTATACCTATTGAGGACAGTTGTGCTTTCAAAGATCCTATGGATAAAAAATTAGAGGGTCTCATAAAGAAAATATTTGTTCATCAGGGTTTTCTTCTCCAACCTATAGCGTGCATTGTTCCTGTTCCTACTGCAGCTTCTTTTTGGTTCGAGGCTCTGGAGGAGGCTCTTTAGGTTGAGACCCCATTAGATGATATTCTGGATAGAATTAGGGCTCTCAAGCTAGCTAATTCTTTCATTACAGATGCCGCTTTTCAACTGGCTAAATTGGCGGCAAAAAATTCAGGTTTTGCCATTTTAGTGCGTAGAGCGTTATAGCTTAAGTCCTGGTCTGCTGATGTGTCATCAAAATCTAAGCTTTTAGCTATCCCTTTCAAGGGTAAGACCCTATTCGGGCCTGAACTGAAAGAAATCATTTCAGACATCACTGGAGGGAAAGGCCATGCCCTTCCTCAGGATAAGACAAATAAGATGAGGACCAAACAAAATAATTTTTGTTCCTTTCAAAACTTCAAAGGTGGTCCCTCTACCTCTTCCCCTGCTGCAAAGCAAGAGGGGAATTTTGCTCAATCCAAGTCAGTCTGGAGACCTAACCATACTTGGAACAAGGGTAAACAGGCCAAGAAGCCTGCTGCTGCCACCAAGACAGCATGAAGGGGTAGCCCCCGATCCGGGACCGGATCTAGTAGGGGGCAGACTTTCTCTCTTTGCTCAGGCTTGGGCAAGAGATGTTCAGGACTCCTGGGCTTTAGAAATCGTAACCCAGGGGTATCTTCTAGATTTCAAAGATTCTCCTCCAAGGGGGAGATTCCATCTTTCTCAATTGTCTGTAAACCAGACAAAAAGAGAGGCGTTCTTACGCTGTGTAGAAAACTATATACCATGGTAGTGATCTGCCCAGTTCCAAAAACAGAACAGGGGCAGGGGTTCTACTCCAATCTGTTTGTGGTTCCCAAAAAAGAGGGAACCTTCAGACCAATTTTAGATCTCAAGATCCTAAACAAATTCCCAGAGTCCCATCCTTCAAGATGGAGACCATTCGGACTATTTTACCAATGATCCAGGAGGGTCAATATATGGCCACCGTGGACTTAAAGAATGTGTATCTACATATCCCTATCCACAAAGATCATCACCAGTTCCTCAGGTTCGCCTTTCTGGACAATCATTACCAGTTTGTGGCTCTTCCCTTTGGGTTGGCCACAGCTCCCAGAATTTTCACAAAGGTGCTAGGTTCTAAGGCTGCGGGGCATAGCTATGGAACCTTATCTGGACGATATCTTAATTCAGGCGTCGACTTACCAACTAGCCAAGTCTCACACAGACATCGTGTTGGCTTTTCTAAGATCTCACGGGTGGAAGGTGAACGTAAAAAAGAGTTCACTTATCCCTCTCACAAGAGTTCCATTCCTGGGAACTCTCATAGATTTGGTGGACATGAACATTTTTCTGATGGAGGTCAGGAAATCAAAAATTTTAACCATCTGCCGAGCTCTTCATTCCATTCCTCAGCCGTCAGTGGCTCAGTTTATGGAGGTAATCGGATTAATGGTAGCGGCAATGGACATAATTCCATTTGCTCGCTTGCATCTCAGACCCCTGCAACTATGCATGCTCAAACAGTGGAATGGGGATTATGCAGATTTATCTCCTCAGATAAAACTGGATCAAGAGACCAGAGACTCTCTTCTTTGGTGGTTGTCACAGGATCATCTGTCCCAGGGAATAGATTTTCACAGGCCAGCATGGGTCATAGTGACGACGGACGCCAGCCTATTGGGCTGGGGTGCAGTCTGGAATTCACTGAAAGCACAGGGTTTGTGGACTCAGGAGGAGGCTCTCCTCCCGATAAATATTCTAGAACTGAGAGTGATATTCAACGCGCTTCAGGCGTGGCCTCAGCTGGCTTCGGCCAGATTCATAAGATTCCAGTCAGACAATATCACGACTGTAGCATATATCAATCATCAGGGGGGAACAAAGAGTTCTCTAGCGATGATAGAGGTTACCAAATTAATTTGATGGGCAGAGACTCACTCTTGCCATCTATCAGCAATCTATATCCCAGGAGTGGAGAACTGGGAAGCGGATTTTCTAAGTCGTCAGACTTTTCATCCGGGGGAATGGGAACTCCATTCGGAGGTGTTTGCACAATTGATTCAGCAATGGGGCACACCAGAATTGGATCTGATAGCATCTCGTCAGAACGCCAAACTTCCTTGTTACAAGTCCAGGTCAAGGGATCCTCAGGCAGTACTGATAGATGCTCTAGCAATACCCTGGTTGTTCAACCTGGCTTATGTGTTACGACCTTTTCCTCTCCTTCCTCGTTTGATTGCCAGAATCAAACAGGAGAGAGCTTTGGTGAGTTTGATAGCACCTGCATGGACACGCAGGACTTGGTATGCAGGCCTGGTGGACATGTCATCTCTTCCACCATGGACTCTGCCACTGAGATAGGACCTTCTGATTCAAGGTCCGTTCCAGCATCCAAATCTAGTTTCTCTGCGACTGACTGCTTGGAGATTGAACGCTTGATTTTATCCAAGCGGGGTTTCTCTGAGTCGGTCATAGATACCTTGATTCAGGCTCGAAAGCCTTTCACTAGGAAAATTTATCATAAGATATGGCGTAAATATCTTTATTGGTGCAAATCCAAAGGCTACTCATGGAGTAAGATGAGGATTCCTAGGATTTTGTCCTTCTCCAAGAAGGATTGGAGAAGGGGCAATCAGCTAGTTCCTTAAAGGGACAGATATCTGCCTTATCAATTCTACTGCACAAGCATCTGGCAGATGTTCCAGACGTTCAGTCGTTCTGTCAGGCTTTAGTTAGAATCAAGCCTGTGTTTAAACCTGTTGCTCCGCCATGGAGTTTGAATTTAGTTCTTAAAGTTCTTCAAGGGGTTCCATTTGAACCTATGCATTCCATCGATATTAAGCATTTATCTTGGAAAGTTCTGTTTTTAGTTGCTATCTCTTCGGCTCAAAGAGTTTCTGAATTATCTGCATTGCAATGCGACTCGCCTTATCTTGTTTTCCATGCTGATAAGGTGGTTTTGCGTACCAAACCTGGCTTCCTTCCTAAGATTGTTACTAATAGGAATATCAATCAGGAAATTATTGTTCCTTCTCTGTGTCCTAATCCTTCCTCTAAGAAAGAACGTCTGTTGCACAACTTGGATGTGGTTCGTGCTTTGAAGTTTTACTTGCAAACAACCAAAGATTTCCGTCAAACGTCTTCTTTGTTTGTTGTCTATTCTGGAAAACGTAGAGGTAAAAAAGCTACGGCTATCTCTCTTTCTTTTTGGCTGAATAGCATTATCCGTTTGGCTTATGAGACTGCAGGACAGCAGCCTCCTGAAAGGATTACAGCTCACTCTACTAGAGCGGTGGCTTCCACATGGGCTTTTAAAAATGATGCTTCTGTTGAACAGATTTGTAAGGCTGCGACTTGGTCTTCGCTTCATACCTTTTCCAAATTTTACAAATTTGATACTTTTGCTTCTTCGGAGGCTATTTTTGGGAGAAAAGTTCTTCAAGCAGTGGTGCCTTCTGTTTAGCCATCTGTCTTGTCCCTCCCATTCATCCGTGTCCTGTAGCTTTGGTATTGTATCCCACAAGTAAAGGATGAATCCGTGAACTCGTCGTACCTTATAGAAGAAAAGTAAATTTATGCTTACCTGATAAATTAATTTCTTCTATGGTATGACGAGTCCACGGCCCGCCCTGTCATTTTAAGACAGATTATATTTTCTGATTTTAAACTTCAGTCACCTCTGCACCTTGTAGTTTCTCCTTTTTCTTCCTGTACCTTCGGTCGAATGACTGGGGGTGGAGCTAAGGGAGGAGCTACATAGACAGCTCTGCTGTGGTGCTCTTTGCCACTTACTGTTAGTAGGAGGATAATATCCCACAAGTAAAGGATGAATCCGTGGACTCGTTGTACCATAGAAGAAATTAATTTATCAGGTAAGCATAAATTTACTTTTTCAAATAAAGACACCAAGAGAACAAAGTAAAATTGATAACAGGAGTAAATTAGAAAGTTGCTTAAAATTGCTGCTCTATCTGAACCGTGAAAGAAAAAAATTGGGTTCAGTGTCCCTTTATGAGCATTATTTTTATTGATAGTGCAAATACTGAACTTTTTATTATGACAGATAACAATGTTACTTTTTTACTAAAAGAATTCCAAAGGCCAATGTTGAATCATATTGTTTTACTCTGCAGTGCATTTTTAAGATCTTACAATTGGCATTAACAAAAGCAATGATTCCCTAAAGAGCTTTTTGTTGTTGAAAGCTTGCGATATCTGTAATGGCAGCAAGAATGACAAAGACAACCAGAACAGATAGATTGTAAACATATTTACACAGGAGGAACCACAACCTTCAAATATATTATGTAACAGTTTGCACAGACAGATGAGTAGTACTGTTAGTGTGTAAGTACCATTTATGTATAAAATATAATGTATGTTTTTATCATATTTATCGCCTATTTCAAAAAGAGCTCCATATTGCAAAATTAGTCCAAAATGTATTAAAATAAAACCTTAGTAAAAAAGATAATACATTAAATGATGCTGATACAGAATGTTACTAAACATTATGTGTGCTAAACAAATGCTTATAGCCTATTGTATAATATTTCCAAAGTAACATTCAGCCAGATTACGAGTTTTGCGTTATGAGGGGTGTGGTACTAACTTGCACGTTATTGTCACGACTCACCGCTCACGTACCTACAGCGCTGGTATTACAGGTTTTTATAAACCCGGCGTTAAAAGACAAGAAGTGAGTGTAGAGCAAAATTGTGCTCCATACTGCACTCCAATACCAGCGCTGCTTAAGTCAGCGGTGAGCTGGTTGTACGTGCTTGTGCACAATTTCCCCATAGACATCAATGGGGAGAGCCGGCTGAGAAAAAGTCTAACACCTGCAATAAAGCAGCGTAAAGCTCAGTAACACAGCCCCATTGATTCCTATGGGGAAACACATTTTATGTTTACACCTAACACCCTAACATGAACCCCGAGTCTAAACACCCCTAATCTTACACTTATTAACCCCTAATCTGCCGCCCCCTACATTACCGACACCTACATTATACTTTTTAACCCCTAATCTGCCGCTCCGGACATAGCCACCACCTACATTATACTTATTAACCCTAATCTGCTGCCCCCAACATTGCCGACACCTACATTATATTTATTAACCCCTAATCTCCCGCCCCCAATGTCGCTGCAACCTACCTACACTTTTTAACCCCTAATCTGCCGCCCCCAACGTCGCTGCCACTATAATAAACATATTAACTCCTAATCTGCCGTCCCTAACATCGCCGCCACTTACCTACATTTATTAACCCCTAATCTGCCGCCCCAACCCCTAAACCTAAATCTAACCTAACTTAAATTAATTAAAATAAATCTAAATAAAATTTACTATTAATAACTAAATAATTTCTATTTAAAACTAAATACTTACTTGTAAAATAAACCCTAAGCTAGCTACAATATAATTAATAGTTAGATTGTATCTAGCTTAGGTTTTATTTTTATTTTACAGGCAAGTTTGTATTTATTTTAACTAGGTAAAATAGTTACTAAATAGTTATTAACTATTTACTAACTACCTAGCTAAAATAAATACAAATTGACCTGTAAAATAAAACCTAACCTGTCTTACACTAACACCTAACCTAACCCTACAATTAAATAAATTCCCTAAATTAAATACAATTAAATAAATTCAAAACAATTAGCTAAATTACAAAAAAAAAACACTAAATTACAGAAAATAAAAAAATACAAGATCTTTAAACTAATTGCACTTAATCTAATAGCCCTATCAAAATAAAAAAGCCCACCCAAAATAAAAAAACCCTAGCCTAAACTACCAATAGCCCTTAAAAGGGCCTTTTGCGGGGCATTGCCCCAAAGAAATCAGCTATTTTATCTGTAAAAAAAAATACAAACAACCCCCCCAACAGTAAAACCCACCACCCACACAACCAACCCCCCAAATAAAACCCTAACTAAAAAAAACTAAGCTCCCCATTGCCCTGAAAAGGGCATTTGGATGGGCATTGCCCTTAAAAGGGCATTTAGCTCAATTGCGGCCCAAGGCCCTAGCCTAAAAATAAAGCCCACCCAATACACCCTTAAAAAATCCTAACACTAACCCTCGAAGATCCACTTACCGGGAGAAGTCTTCATCCAAGCGGAAAGATGTCCTCAACGAAGCCGGCAGAAGTGGTCCTCCAGACAGGCAGAAGTGATCCTCCAGATGGGCAGAAGTCTTCATCCAAGTGGCAAGATGTCCTCAACGAAGCCGGCAGAAGTGGTCCTCCAGACAGGCAGAATTGATCCTCCAGACCTGCAGATGTCTTCACCTAGACAGCATCTTCTATCTTCATCCTTCCGACGTGGAGCGGCTCCATCTTCAAGACATCCTGCGCAGAGCATCCTCTTCCAATGACGACTACCCGACAAATGAAGGTACCTTTAAGTGAAGTCATTCAAGATGGTGTCCCTTAGATTCCGATTGCCTGATAGAATTCTATCAGCCAATCGGAATTAAGGTTGAACTTCAATCCTATTGGCTGATCCAATCAGCCAATAGGATTGAGCTTGCATATCTTGTAATTTGTTTTTTATTTTCTGTAATTTAGTGTTTGTTTTTTGTAATTTGCTAATTGTTTTGAACTTAGTTAATTTTATTTAATTTAGGTAATTTATTTAATTGTAGTGTAAGGTTAGGTTTTATTGTAAGACAGGTTAGGTTTTATTTTACAGGTAAATTTGTATTTATTTTAACTAGGTAGTTAGTAAATAGTTAATAACTATTTAGTAACTATTCTACCTAGTTAAAATAAATATAATCTTGCCTGTAAAATAAATGTACAATGTAGCTATCTTAGGGTTTATTTTATAGGTAAGTATTTTGTTTTAAATAGGAATTATTTAGGTAATGATAGTATTTTTTATTTAGATTTATTTTAATTATATTTAAGTTAGGTGGTGTTAGGGTTAGACTTAGATTTAGGGGTTAATAAATTTAATATAGTGGCGGCAACGTTGGGGGCAACGTTTAATATATCGGCGGTTTTGGGGTTATGTTTATTATAGTGGCAGCGATGTCTGGAGCGGCAGATTAGGGGTTAATAATTTAATTTTAGTGTTTGCGATGCGGGAGGGCCTCGGTTTAGGGGTTAATATGTAGTTTATGGGTGTTAGTGTACTTTTTAGCACTTTAGTTATGAGTTTTATGCTACAGCGTTGTAGTGTAAAACTCATAACTACTGACTTTAAAATGCGGTACGAATCTTGACGGGATAGGCTATACTGCTCACTTTTTGGCCTCCCAGGACAAGCTTGTAATACCGGCGCTATGGAAGTCCCATAGAAAAAAGACTATATGCAAATTGCGTAAGTTGATTTGCGGTAAGGCAAAAAAAGTGTGCAGTGTCCCTAAATCTGCAAGACTCGTAATACCAGTGGTAGTAAAAAAGCAGCGTTATGAGGCTTAACGCTTCTTTTTTTTTTTTTTTTTAAATAACTTTTTATTGGTTTGCAAGAAAGATAGTGACAATTCAACATAAACAATGGAGCATGCCCATACATTCACATCTTAGATCATGTGTCTAACATCAAAACTTAAAGTTTGAGAAAAACTAGTATGCTGCAATGTATGAGTTCGTAATCCCTAGGGGAGCCAGAAACTTGAAGCAGTCCTAGGTCTATCTAGCTTACCCCAGGGGATTGTTGCAGCAGTGCCTCTTAGTAGCTCATAGTGGGTGATCGTTATCAAGCAAATTCAGATTCGAGTAAACAATGTTAAACCTAAACTCGAAAAAAGGAAAAAGAAAAAAAAAAGAAACTAAAAAGAAGAGAGCAGGAAAGAGAGGGAGAAAAAGAGGGGGAAGGAAGGGTGGGGAGGTAGGGCGAGGAAGAGACCTTTTATAGCCACAATTGGGTGCAATCGTTATATCACCGTCGGTGTCTGCTTATTTATTTCTAGATATGGCAGCAGCTTTACTATGTATGTGAATGTGTTATGGTGTCCCAGTAGAACCTCAGGTCTGCATAGAATGCAGACTTATTTCTCTTATAGTATCCATATTCCTCACAGGAAAGCATCTCATCTGTCTTTTTTAGCCAATTTTCTAGGGATGGGGTGATGGGGGATTTCCAGTGAAGGGCAATAAGGGCTTTTGCACAGTTTAGGCCTATACGTATTAGTGTCCTTCTAATTCTACATTGTAAAGGGGGGGACTCATTTAAGAGAACTACTTGTGGGTTTAATGAAAAATCTGGTTCAGCCAGCTTCCTCAAGGTAGATTCAATGCCACGCCAAAAGGGACCCAATTTTGGGCAAGACCACCACATATGTAACATGGTGCCCTGTCCATCGCACCCCCTCCAGCAAAAGGATGAAGAGGAGGGGTAAATGTTGTTTAATCTGTTCAGGGTTAGATACCAGCGCAGAAGAACTTTGTAATTAAGCTCTATAATTTTAGGGGAAGTGGATGAAGTGCGTGTATTTTGGAAGATTTGTAACCATTGTTTAGTGTCCAGAGTCAAATTCAGATCCTGGTGCCATCTGTCTGTGTAATTGGGGAGAGTGGGTGTCTGGGCATTCAGGAGTATGGTTTTCGCCAGTGATAGTGATCCTCTAGTGATCCTGCCAGTCAGGCAGATTTGCTCTAGTGGGGTTGGTGATCTCAGTAGGTCTCGTTTAACGTGTGCTGTCTGGAGGAAGTGTTGTAATTGCGCGTACTTTAGCCATGGTGCAAATGCTCCATACAGAGTTTGCGATAGATCAGCTCGTGCCTTGAGCCTGCCTTGCGAGAGTAATTGTGCTATGGGAACGGAGTCCTGGAGTTCGTTAATTACTGTGTCATGTTTTGATGTACCATACCCTCCCATGAGTTCTATATTGGGGAAGATAGAGGTAAGTGGCGAGGTGGGTGTGGACAATGTTGGGGTCGTCTTGAGTAGGTAGTCCCATGTATTGAATATGTGTTTATATAACATGGAGGACGAGCATGCGGGAGTACGCTTAGTTCTGGGGAGCCAGCAGAGAGGACCTGGATTAGGGGATCTAAGTAGCTGGGAGTCTACTGTCACCCATGCTTTGGAATCTTTTCTGCAGTGCCAATCTATTATTCTTTGCAGGGAGACCGCTTGATAGTAAGTATTTATGTTTGGCAGACCCAGCCCACCATTCTGGAGGGATTGATACATAGTTTCTCTTGATATCCTTGGGCGGAGTCTGCCCCACACAAAGGAATTCACAGCCTTTTGTAATTGTTGTATATAAGATTTGGGAAGGGCTATCGGTAACGCCTGTAGTATATATAGGATTCTGGGCAGTATTGTCATTTTGACAGACTGTACCCTGCCCCACCACGATAGTGGCTTGTCTTTCCATGAAGATAACGAATGTTGGGTAGAGTGAAGGAGTGGTTGGTAGTTAAGTGAGAACCATTTTGCTGGGTTGGAAGAAAGCATTATCCCCAAGTATTTGAGATGTGAATGTTGTATTTTGAATGGGCATGTTTTAGTGAAATTCGTAAAACTGGTGGATGTCATCGAGACATTTAGGAGTTCGGATTTGGAGCAATTGATGAGGAAGTGTGAAAGCTTTCTGAATCTATCAAATTCTGCGGTCAGGATGGGTAGGGAGGAAGCAGGCTCAGAGAGGGTAAGCAATATGTCATCCGCAAACATAGCTAGTTTATGTGTATTTGGGCCAATAGTTACCCCATGGATATCTGGATTCTGCCTGATATGACAGGCTAGAACCTCCATCGTGAAGACAAAGAGGATGGGGGAGAGGGGACAACCCTGCCTTGTCCCATTACATATATTAAACCTCTGTGAGAGAACTCCATTAGTGCGCACCCTAGCCGAGGGACCACTATATAGGTGGAAAATGCGTTTAATCATCAGTTCTCCAAAACCAAATTGTTTTAGGGTGCAGCGTAGGAAGGGCCAATTTAGTCTGTCGAAGGCTTTTTCCGCATCAGTGGAGACCAGGACCGTAGGGATTTTTTGCTTTTTCACATATTCCAACAGGTGGAGTGTACGGATCGTGTTATCCCTGGCCTCCCTGAGCGGAACAAAGCCAGCCTGATCGACATGAATAAGTGTGGAAAGTTCCTTATTGATTCGGTTCGCAAGGATTTTAGCATAAATTTTTACATCCCCATTCAGGAGGGAGATTGGACGATAGTTACCCGGTTCTGTGGGAAGCTTGCCTGGCTTGAGGAGGACCGAGATATGTGCTTCTAGCAGGTTAGGGGAAAATTGGCCTTCTTTATCTAAGGAATTAAAGAGTTTGGTGAGGTGTGGAACCAGGATATCTTGGAATTGTTTATAATAAAGTGTCGAGAAACCATCAGGGCCTGGGCTTTTGTGCAGGGGTGTATCTTTTATGGCTGTGATAACCTCTTGTGAGGTGATGGGGTTCTCCATTTGTTTAGAGATGTGTTCGGGTAGGGATGGGATATTGGAGTCTTGTATATATGTATCTATTGCCTCACAGTCTAAGGAATGGGATGTCTCTGGAATGTTATAAAGTTTTTTGTAGTATTCACTAAATATATTTGCTATTGACTTGCTTTCGTATGTGAACCCTCCTTGCTCGGTGGGGTGTGCTAGTTTGCGGATAAAATTACTATTCGTTCGAGCCTTTAATGCTCTTGCTAAGAGGGGTCCCGCTTTGTTGCCTTCTACGAAGTATAGCTTTTTTAGGTAAATCGCCTTCCTATGTGCTTCTTTATTAAGTAAATCATTTAATTCGCGCCTAACAGTAGTTAGTTGTGCCGTGTATTGAGTGTTGTTAGGTGCGTGCATATGCAAGTTTCCCAGATGTCTCAGTTGGTGCAGTAATTTGTTGTACTTTTCATTGTAGTTTTTCCTAATTATCGCTTTCTGCTTCATAAATTCTCCTCTAACTACAGCTTTATGTGCTTCCCATAACAGGGTAGGAGTGGTGTTGGACGTGGTGTTGTGTTGAAAATAATCCTTAAGTGTGTATACAATTTTGTCCCGAATAGCTGGTTGTAGTAGAAGTGTTTCGTCAAGTCGCCAGTTAGGTTCTGTCAACGGTCTGTCTGGTATGGTCAATGATAAAGTCACCATCGAGTGATCTGACCAAGGGGTCGGTAGAATTTCTGTAGACCTCACCAGGGGCAGGCTCTGCTGGTCAATAAATATGTGATCTATTCTAGAGTAGGATTTTTGGGGGTTGGAATAGAAGGTATACGATTTCTGTAAGGGGTGTTGGATTCTCCACACATCTAATAAATTTGCCTCTCGTAGGGACTTTGTGATAGCTCCTAATGAGCTTCTGGGTACTGAGCTTTTTGCGTTGGAACAATCTAAAGTAGGCTCCATAGCTGTGTTGCTGTCTCCTGCAAGGATCACCGTACCTTGTGCTATGCCTAATAGGACCCTAATCACTCTTTTAAAGAAGCGAGCCTGCCCTGTGTTTGGGGCGTAAATGTTCACTAATGTGACCGGTTGGTTATAGAGTGTGCCTAGCAGTATTAAGTACCGGCCCTCATTATCTGCATATTTTTGGGTAAGCTGGAAGGGGACCCTACTACTAAACAATATGCCCACACCATTTCTTTTAGTGGAAGCTGAGTTAAAAAAGCCTAATGGGAAATGCCTAGAGGCACACCTGGGTTCTGTGAGTTTGCAAAAGTGGGTCTCCTGTAAAAAAATTATTTCCCCTTTATGTTTGTGGAACCAGTTGAGGACTATCGATTTCTTGGTTGGGGAGTTAAGACCTTTTACGTTTTGTGATATAAGTAAAAGTTCAGGGATTGCCATATGTGCTACAAGGGAGTGTATTAATGTTGGACTGACTATAGCTTATTGGTGCCGTAAAGCATGGTCTCATATAGGAGGGTGGCTTCATTGCTGTGTATGTATCCCGTGTGGTACGTGAATGTTTGTTATAAGGGGTAGAACATGGGGTGACATACCTGAGGATCAGAATAACTGTCTGCGTTTTTCCGGCTGGGTCTCTGGTCTCAATGGAGAGGAAAGGGGGAGGGGAAAGGCAGGGAAAGGAACAGAATAGTCTTGAGCGTGAACTTACAGGAACTGCAGAGAGGAAAAAAAAGAAAAAGTAAAAAACAGTGAACAACCAAGAATAAATACAATGCGTACATAACAAATAACCATACCTAAAATAGTATGTCATAAGGGGGGGGGTAGGACATAGTAATATAAAAGGATTACTATGATGGAGCATTTTCCATCTGTTGAAAAGCTAACAGTTTAAGCTTAGGACTAAGGTGGGTAAGCAAGGGTCTATATTATTAATTGTCATTAGGGAACAAACACAACAAGGTCCCCTAAAGAAAAATTTACTGTGTGATTAACTGGAACTTAGTATGATCAAAGGGGAGAGTTGTGCTCAGCAATTGATTTCTAAGAGATTAGTCTTTCAGGAGAGTAGTATCAGTTCAATTCTTCTACTGTATGATCTAGCTGTCGAGGGTCTCTGTTTGGTTCTCTCGGGACAGTTATCCAGGGAGGTCTCTGTTGTTTAGGCACCTGAGGTGCAGAGGAGTCTTTTGGTGTTGATGCAGGCTTCGAAGAGAGGATGCTTGGGACGGGGATTTTCAAGCTCCTGCAAAATTGTTCGAGATCATCTGGAGAACTGTAGGTGATTATTTGGGAATTGTGCAGAACTTTAATACAGAAGGGGAAGCCCCACCTGTATGGTATCTTTAAATCCTGCAAATGGCTTGTTAGGTATTTCGCCTCCCTACGTTTGGTGAGTGTGATCGTGCTCAAGTCTTCAAAGATTTGCACCGTATCTCCTTCAAATAGGATTTGACGTTCTTTGCGAGAAGCTAACATAATTCTTTCTTTGTCCCTAAAGCTTTGGAACCGAATGATTATGTCCCTGGGCGGTTTATCTTCAGGCGGCTTTGGGCGCAGGGCCCTATGTGCTCTGTCTAGTGGGATATCTGAGTTTTCTTCTTGAAGGATGAATTGGAAGAGTTGTTGTAGGTGTTGTTGGATTTGGGATGTGGAAACTTTCTCTGAGATGCCTCGTAGTCTGAGGTTCTGTCGCCTTCCTCTGTTATCCAAATCCTCGACTTGATTTTGCAGTTGTTGTATCATATCATCGGGTACTTGAAGGGTGCGATTTTGGATATCTGTGTCATTGTTGTGCTGGTCTATGTCCTCTTCTATTTGCATCACCCTTTCTCCTAGATCAGAGAGTTCTCTTTTCACCTCAGACAGTCCATCTTTGATGAGTTTGCCCACCTGTGTGAAGAAGGAGGCGAAGTCCACCTTCGTGGGTAGATTTTGGATGTCTGCTTTTGTTAGGAGGGCTTGTGGTTCTGTCTCTGGTGTTAATGTAGTCAATTCAGTGCTTGGCGTCTCACACGATGTGGACAAGGAAGTTTCTAGGACTTTAAGAAAGGTATCCATTTTAGAGCTGGTTGGTGCAGGGCCTTTGGTGGATTTATCAGGTCTGGTTGTGCGTCTAGAAGCCATTACAGCAAGTGGTAGTTGCAATGATGTCAGTAGAAAGCAAGCGTTAAGGGCTATCTTACATTGAGGCCAGTGTTTAATTTACTTGAAATCACAGGAGTCGCAAAGGAGGGTGCATGTGAGAGAAGTGGAAAAAGGCCCCTTTAGAAGGTGATCCACTAGCCTGAGGCTAATCTGTATTATACATCTGTCAATTAATCGATTTATAGATATCTGTTCTTGTTTCTTTCACTTCGCACTGTCGTTTGAAGCGGTAAAATAGAAGCTGCCTCCTATGTGATCATATGTTCTATGCCCCTGTGTTTTCTCCCTTACTTAGCCCCTTGGTAGTGATGGTATTGTTTGTAATAGTGTCTTCACATCGCTCAGCCTATTGTTTTCATTACGGGTTGTCACGCTGCATTACAACAGCATGCTATAGATTTCAGTTTATGGCTGCTGCGTCAGGTAGGGACTTATTTGGGGCCTAGTATTTGGCCTTGATTGGAAGCGTTCCAGCCCATGCTGCGGGGTATTATTTTAGCAAACGTACATATAAAATGCTGCCGTATTGATATGGCCAGTCTGTTCTGTTCGGGGCTGGATTGAGCTTACTCCTACCTGACACAAGGTGGTAGCAGGTCCGGTGCGTTATACTAGCACTCTCAGGCTCGTGGCCTGTTTAACAGCATATTCGGTGCATCTGGCGTTCACATTTTACATCCGGTGTTGGCTGGTCTCAATCGGTGCTCCTACTCCTCCTGTGCCAAACCGCCACTTTTGAGAGGTATTTTAGGTGCAAATGTCCTCTAATTTAGACTGGAAAGGAGCTCCTCTAACCGGAGCAAAAAATTAAGTGGCCATCACAGACGCTGGCCGGCTCCGCCCCCTTAACGCTTCTTTTTTACTCATAACGCAAGACTTGTAATCTAGCCGATTGACTTTAATTCAACTTTGTGCATTATTCTGCATTAGTGTTCTTTGGGCAGTTACTGGGCAATTGGAGGTAGGAACCCAGCTGCAGGAAGACCTAAAGCAAGTACATAGGAATACTAGCTCAATAGACATGTCTTGAGTAAGCATCAGGAGGTCAGATAGGGCCACACATGGATGGTACCCAAAGATACAGGTAGCACTCCGGGTCAGAAGCAGGGGTGGACAGAGCTGTCGGTAAATAGGACCTGATTAGAAGGCCCAGCATGTAAGGGGCCTGCCAGAGAGGGCTCCTGGTGTGCTGCTTATACTCACAGTTGATTAAATTAGCTAGTGCAGTGGTTAGTATGGGTTGGGGCCCTGTCCCTGATGTAGGGGTCCTGTGTCTGTGGGGCTCTGTGTCTGGATAGGAGGTCCCTTGAGGCCTAGAAGAGTGGGGAAAGTATCTGTGGCTGTGGGGGCCCTGTAGTGTAGTGTTGGGGCCCTGTACCTGGAGGTTGGTAGCACTGGTGTGGGTGAGGCAGGCAGGGAATGGGTTATAGGAAGGGGCATAGGTGTCACAGTGGGGCTTTGGGTTCAGGGTTGGGGAGCCCTTCCCTAATTTTTGCCCAGGGGCCCTTGTTGGTCTCAGTCCACCGCTGGTCAGAAGCAAGCCAGATGATCAGCAGGAGAGGTCAGCCAAAACTAGTCATACTGGTGGAGGTCACAGGGACTTTTCACAGTCAGAGGCAAGACAGATAGTAAGCCACAGAGTTAACGGCACTGTTTCCTCTAAGGTGTGCATTTGTGTGTGCACACCTGTTTTTCAGCTAGTGCACAACTGGTTTTAATGTGAATACAGCTGTCTTGGGGCTGGTTTATTCAAATCTGTGCTAGTTATCTGAAAGGCCAGACACTACCCAGTTGAAAGTTTTCTAAAATGGTAGCTTACATTTATGAACTTTTTGAAGTAACAGATACACTTCTGCAAACTCCTTTCCAACTGGTTACAAAGCAAAAAAGTAGAGTGGTGTGTCTCCAGTGGAAGACACAAAGTTTGTATGACCTTATCTGCATTCCCTGGCATGTCTTATTGGATTATGAGTCTGATTCTGCAGTTGAGGATTCTGTTTTTTGCAGGGCTTGGATTAGAGTATAGAAGAAGAGACTCAATCCATCACTGCAGGGCCCCCGTCCTGTCAATCCTGTGATGCAATTTTATCTTATTGTAGTAGGCTGCCCTGCACAAACCAGAACCACTGTACATTATGCTTACCTTTCCACAGTCAAGGAGTGCTATGGTCAGGGAGCTGGGCTCAGACAAGCTTGAAGTTTCAAAGTAGAATTATGGGAGAACATGGAGGACGAAGAAAATTGTTTTGCTCAATGTTCTCTCTGATGCCCCTTTGATAGAAACTGATGTTTCATGCTTCCCTGTGGACTGTTCTAGCTGTGATCAACAGCAGGTATACACTTATTTTTTAAAGGTAATTTTACTCACAATGTTGTTAGTTTAGTCTAAAATACTGAGTTTATACTGTAATATTGTTCTTATTGCCATGAGTGCTATTACTTTTCATTGTCATGTAAAATTATAGATATTTTGGTTACTCAGACAGATAATACCCTCTGGATCAATTAAGTTATGGGTCAATTTCCTCAGCTGTATTCTTCAATAAAAAATGCAACAATAACAATTTTCTAGTCCATTTACTATTTAAACCACCTAGCCCTATATGTTCAGTGAAACTGTAGCCATAGTGTTGTGCTTCCCATTAATAAGGTTTCTGCACAATAAAATAAAGTGTTACATAAATATTAATATTTTTTTAAAAGGTTATAAGGTATATGGCAAGGTATTTGACTGGAAAAGGTCTATAATGTGTGGTGTGTGTATATATATATATATATATATATATATATATATATATATATATACACACATACTTTGGAGCCCTTTCAACTTAAATACCTTAAACGTTAAAAAAATAGATGAAAATATTTTACAAAAAATAATCCTATAATATAAAAGGCCAAGTGTGTTTGTCCGAAGCTGTCATGCGCAGTAGAGACAGCACGAGGACAAACACACCTGGCCTTTGAGTCCCTAGCTGTCGTCTGCGGCGGAAGTGGGCGTGACCGGGCGTGGTCTGTCATAAAGGGGCGTGGTCAGGCGTGAACGGCTGTTAAGGTGGCGTGGCCGCACAAGAGAGGGGAGAGAGATGGAGAGGGGAGAGAGATGGAGAGGGGGAGCGAGATAGAGAGGGGGAGAGAGATAGAGAGGGGGAGAGAGATAGAGAGGAGAGAGGGATAAAGAGAGGGGGAGAGAGAGAGGAGGGGAGAGAGAGAGGGGGGAGAGAGAGCAAAAGAGAGAGCGCAAAAAGAGGGGAGGAGAGAGAGCGCACAAGAGGGGGGAGAGAGAGAGGGCAAAAGAGAGGGGGAGAGAGAGAGCAAAAGAGGGGGGAGAGAGAGAGCGCAAAAGAGAAGGGGAGAGAGCGCAAAAGAGAGGGGGGAGAGAGAGCGCAAAAGAGAGAGGGAGAGAGAGTGCAAAAGCGAGGGTAGAGAGAGAGCGCAAAAGAGAGGGGAGAGAGCACAAAAGAGACGGGAAGAGAGAGAGTGCAAAAGAGAGGGGAAGAGAGAGCACAAAAAAAAGGGGGGGAGAGAGCGCAAAAGAGATGGGGGAGAGAGAGAGCACAAAAGAGATGGGGGAGAGAGAGAGTGCAAAAGAGAGGGGGAGAGAGAGAGCACAAAAGAGAGGGGGAGAGAGAGAGCGCAAAAGAGGGGGAGAGAGAGAGCGCAAAAGAGAGGGGGAGAGAGCTCAAAAGAGATGGGGGAGAGAGAGTGCAAAAGAGAGGGGGAGAGAGAGTGCAAAAGAGAGGGGAGAGAGAGAGCACAAAATAGAGGGGGAGAGAGAGAGCGCAAAAGAGAGGGGGGAGAGGGGGAGAGAGCACAAAAGAGATAGGGGAGAGAGAGAGAGCGCAAAAGAGATGGGGAGAGAGAGAGCGCAAAAGAGAGGGGGAGATAGAGAGTGCAAAAGAGAGGGGGAGATAGAGAGCGCAAAAGAGAGGGGGAGAGAGAGAGTGCAAAAGAGAGGGGGAGAGAGAGAGCTCAAAAGAGAGGGGGGAGAGAACTCAAAAGAGAGGGGGAGAGAGAGCAAAAGAGAGGGGGGAGAGAGAAAGCGCAAAAGAGAGGGGGGAGAGAGAGAGCGCAAAAGAGGGGGGGAGAGAGCTCAAAAGAGAGGGGGAGAAAGAGTGCTCAAAAGAGAGGGGGAGAAAGAGAGAGCAAAAGAGAGGGGGAGGGAGAGAGCGCAAGGGGTGGGACCGCTGTACTGCAAAAAATGGCCCGTGTGAACGGGCTTTAGGACTAGTCAGATATACAAAGATACTTTACTTCTATGTGAAGAACATTGAAGTGTAAAATATTTATAACTACTGTACCTATAGCTTAAGCTCTGGAGTTCTAAAATGGTGTCAGGTTAGCGATGAGTGTTAGGTTTTTTCTTTAGCGAGCCCGGTTAAAGTCTATGGGGAGAAGAAGTTAACACGGTCGCTATATCTGAAGACCGGAAGTTAGTGCACATCTGGTTTCGTTCATGCACAAACAATTTACTTTAAACTTGTAATATGTGCGCTAGAAAAGATTATCACACCATTTCTAATCTGGCCCACAGTATAGAAAAACTTTAACAGCTCAAAGTTATTTTGAAAACAGAAAATTGATTTTATTATTATGGAAAATGAAGAATCATATCATAAACTGTATATATTTCCAACTGGCTGTAATCCTGTTTAATTTTCTTTTCTTCTGTAAAACAAGACTCTCACAAATATATTGTTCATCTTAAAACACTATTTCTAAAGCATTGTTTCATATATCTGAGATAATGATCTAAGTATTGCAGTTCCTGTAATACATTTGCAGTATTGCCTGAGCTTCGTTAAATCTTACAGTATAATTGCATTGGATTCTCTATTACTTGCCAGATTCATAATATATAATACAAACTTATTGAATTTAAAAGATCTATATTAGAGTATTCTGCCATTATTTAGAGTCAGGATGTTCATTCAGACAAACAAAAGGAAGCACTGACAGAATTAACAATTAACCATTTGGTTGCTAGAGAGTGTTGAAGCTTATTGTAAAACCATGGAATATTCTTTACCTAATAATAATTGAATTCCTTATTTGAAAGGGGCCTACTGTTTCTGTATGTATTGAATTAGCTGTTACTTGAAATATTATACAGAGTGATATACATAGGGCAAAATTTATTAAGCTGGCATTTGGGGTTGCGTAGCTATTTCAAGTGGCAAAATAACTTATTTTTCGAGCATGTTAAGCTGTTTTCCATTTTTTTCCAGGCAAACAACAATACCACCCTTTCTCTTTCACTACCTAGCAACCTAAAAATTGGCGAGATTAAAAACAGTGAATATTACACGCACCACTTTTCATAAATATATGAGAACTGCAAATATATACCAGCATTTTAAAATGCCAATAGAGATTAATACAAGAATTAGGCATTTCCAGACAACTTATTCGCATATATTAAAGACTTGCAAATGATCAATGGTCAATTTGTTCCCACATATAAAAAGTTTAGACTTTATTGGCGCATAACCTTTCATAAATATGGTGTTATCATTTATTTTCTTATTCTCACTTTAATAAATGTGGCCATAGTTCAGTCGTGATATCTGAAAACTTCAAGTTGTTTGTTTATAGAGTTCTAAGCTATAAAATAACTTGTTTGAACCAGTTATGGTTTCTGGATAGTCTTAGCTATATCCCAAACACCATAAAATAATTATAAATGAACACACCAAAAAACAATTTTAAATTATACATCTTTATTAAACTTTTAAATAATTTACAATGGCTGGTCAAGTTCACTCATCTACAAACAATAAAAGAAAAGGCTTGTGGCTTCGATACCCTACTTATACAAACCTTACTTGATGCTGCATGTAATATATATAAAGCGTAAACCACTTAAATGCTCAGCCCTAGCAATCCCTTTCATTAGCACTCACTCAAGGGTCAATAGTGTCCTCAAGCTATATATTTCCCCTCAAAACAAGTAAACTCTCTTCAATTATAAACTGTATAAATCACATAATGCTCTACATTCATAATGCTCTACTCAGAAATTATTTAAAAAAAAACTTTACCTGTGTTATTACCTGTTTTTTTATGATAAAAGTAAATTGGAAAGTTGTTTAAAATTGCATGCCCTATTTGAATCATGAAAGTTTAATAATGACTTGACTGTCCTTTTAAGTGGACTTTAAACTGACATTTACCATACAAATTTTTAAACTTCTGCCAATCTTTTAAAAAAAAAAATGCATTTTTTTTTGTTTCTCAAAAGAACATGCTAATTCCTCTGTATATATATTATTAGGGATGGGCGAATGTATCTAAAAATTCAAAATTTAAAACGAATCTTGATACATTCGCTCATTCGAATCAAATTTCCAATGTTTATATAACATTCTAACATTCTATTTTCAAATTTTAGTTTTCAAATTTTTCAATAAAATTCAAAAATATTCATTCAAATAATAATAATACTGTTTTTTAAATGTAATATTTGAATTTGAATGCTACATTCGAATTTGAAAGTAACATTCAAATTCAAAATAGTATGTCTAGTCTACAACTGTATACATGCAATATTCGAATTTGAATGTAACATTCGAATGTCACATTCAAATTTGAAATAGTATTTCTAGTCTAAAACTGTTTTATAAATGTAATATTCGAATTCGAATGTGACATTTGAATTCAAATATGGCATTCAAATTCGAAATATAATTTCTAGTCTAATACTGTGTTTTATAAATGTAATATTCAAATTTGAATGTGACATTCAAATTTGAATGTAACATTCAAATTCGAAATAGTATTTCTAGTCTTATATTGTGTTTTATAAATGTAATATTTGAATTGGAATGTGACATTCGAATTTGAATGTGACATTCAAATCCGAAATAGTATTTCTAGTCTTATATTGTGTTTTATAAATGTAATATTTGAATTGGAATGTGACATTCGAATTTGTATGTGACATTCGAATCTGAAATAGTATTTCTAGTCTACAACTGTGTTTTATAAATGTAATATTTGAATTTGAATGTCACATTCTAATTCGAAAGTGACAATCGAAAAATGTAAATAACATTCAATAATAGAATATTTAAGAATATCCATTCTTATCAACATTCTATAATGTAAATCGAATTTCTACAATAACATTTGTTCTAACATTCGAATTCGAATATAAACACATTCGCCAATCCCTATATATTATATCATATTGGTCCCACAGATAATGTTCTTTTTATGAGATTGTGATAGATTTGGTGCATTAAAAAGTATCACAATATACTAATTTAAAGGGACATTAAACACTTTGAGATGGTAATATAAAATGATCAATCGTATATATAAAAAAAATCTGCAATATACTTTCATTATTTATTTTGTCCCTTTTTCCTGTAATTCCATTCTTAAATTGTAAGCCTTTCAGTTCCTGTTAGATATGAAAGTGCAGAACGCTGTTATATTCCCCACAGCCATTGGCTGCCCACTCTAGTGACCTGTTTATAACTGTCCCTTATTGGCCACCGCAGAGAAGGTAACCTAAGTTAAAACATGGCAGTTCCCATTGTTTTATAGACACTAAAACGTTATACTTATTTTCTCACTATTTAAACAGCTAATGAAAACTTTTAAGAATACATCTACATATTATTCTCAGACGAATCTTTTCTTTAAATGCATCATTCTATCTAGCATTTATTTAGTGTTTAATGTCCCTTTAAACTTATAAAGTGAAAAAGTGAAGTAAAAAATATATTAATTTGACCAGATTTTAAGAAATACAGAAAAAACTTATACTGGTTTATTTACATACTCCAACTTCTTCAAAGTTCCCCTGCTCTGGTTATTCCCAGACTCTGCTGTAAAGACATTAACAAGAATATCTTTGCAAATTAATATTAGTTAGAAAAATGTATCACATGTATAAAGCATTTTCATCGTATTTATACTTTTATTTTTAATCACTGGTAACTTTTTTGTTTTCCTTTTACGGAGTGAGATCATTTTTGTTTGCATGTTTATTTTATGACATCTAATTAAAGGATAACATTTGAATTCTGTATCATATTTATAATTATGCATAATTAAAAAAAAACTTAAAATATAATTTTATGATTTATTTTCCCCCTTTTCCTCTAATTTATAGAATTGTCTTTTATTCCAATTATCATGACAATGCACTCCTGACTCTGACACATAGGAAGACGCTTCACAGCCCAGACCGGCACCTACACATCTGTAGGACACACCTCCCGCCTCACCTCTCTCAGACCGGACACTCGGAGGGTAAACAGGCAATATAAGATATCTTACCCGGTGAGTCCACGGCATCTCCTTGAAATCCCCAACCTCTCAAAACAAGCAGAGTACTTTTGGCGCGAATTGACGCAATTTTCCCGGCTGCTACACATCCGCTTCACATCCTGAGACTGTCACTGCCCTCTTCACGGCAGAGAACCTGCTGGCTTCTGGTGACATCAGGGTAAGCGTTATAGAGCTACAATGCAGCCCTATAGTCCAAAGGGCTTTAACATAACAGCTGTACCCTGCACAACACTCACTAAGCACATAAAGGGGAACCCTGTTAGACAGAGTGTCACGTCCAGACAGTTACTCATCTCAGACACACAGATGGCTTTGCATAGCCCACACCTATATTGACGACCTCTCTACCATACCTGTAAATACCGGTGACATACTGGTTGAGGCCCTCACTAAGAGATCATTAAATAATAGTCTAAAACTAACAGAAAAATATTTGGGAGAGATCCTGGAGAGGATACTTCATTCTGATTCACCTAGAGAATTGAAATTTCTACAGGCCTCAATACCTTATTTCATAACCTACCCTCTCAGGAGCGATTTCTCTCAGCACCCATCCTCCTAGAGTCAGGAGTACAATATCGGGAACATCAACTGCCTTATAAAAGAAGCTCACATACACAATACATCCTCACTTGAGGCACTGAGCCCCATAACTGCTATTCTTCATACAAGGGCCCCTCTCCTCCCTCAAGATCTGCGGGTCATACCCACTTCCCTTTTTCCAAGCTCGCCCGGAGGTGGCATATCCCCTGGAGAGGGTCCACCTTTAAGCTACTGGGTCATCAGAAAGTCCATGTCCATATCCAGCTTCATCTAGTGCTATAACACCTCTTGAGAGCAGAGGTTTCTACTCTGGACACATAACTGATTTTAGACCTCCCTTAACTTGTGTATTTCCTTTAGCATCCTACAGTATACAATGATGGGCTAAGCCTCTAACAGGAGAGGTGCCAGTTGAACCCGCCCCAGTTTCCCGTATTATTACAGATATAACTTATGCTCCTGAATCCTACAAGAAAGAATTTTGTTGAACATGGCGTACTCTGGAAAGAGGAAGCCAAAGCATCAGGAGATCCCCAAAAGGACTCTAACAGACCACTTCAACAGTAAAAACACATTGGATCCAGACCTTTCAGATGAGGACTCTAAAGGTTCTACAGCCTCTATGCATAGAAACCTCAAAGCAGATAATTCTTGTAAAGATAGAGCTGCTCTCTCGCAATCCACTTTCCTGGATACTATCAAAACTTTATCAGACAAAATGGACACTCACTATACATCTTTATGACAGGACCTCCACCAATCAGTCAGTGAGCTTAAACGTGATATCTCCTCACTTGGTGAGCGAACTGAAATGCTAGAAAGAAAACATGAAGACCTGGCTTTGGATCACACTAATCTACTTTTGTACTCTTGCTGAACAAATCTCTGATCTAGAGACGAAACTGGCAGATCTAGAAGATAGATCCCGCCGAAACAATCTTCGGATTAGAGGCATTGCGGAAGATATAACGCCAGCTGACCTTAGCAATTACCTGAATGGCCTCTTCAAAGACCTTCTGGGCACCGCCACTGATTCAGATCTCCTAATTGATAGAGCTCATAGGGCTTTACGCCCGCGTAACTCACCATCTGACGCTCCAAGAGATGTCATCATAAGACTTCATTATTTCACAACAAAAGAGAAGATCCTCAAAGCATTCTTTAACAATAAACCTCTCAATAAGCCTTACCACAACTTACAAATTATTCAAGATCTATCCCCTCACACCTTGGCTAAAAGAAGATCATTCCAACCGGTGACACATACCCTAAGACACCATGACATAAAATACAGATGGGGGTTCCCGGTGAAGATTTTCTTCAAGCACGAGGACCAATCATATTCTATCTCATCTCTGGAACAAGACCTTAAATTGTTGCATAATCTGAAGCTTGCGTCTCCTACAGATCTTAATGTCAAATGCAAGAATAACCCCAAAGGACTTAATTCCATAGCACCAGAGTGGCATCCTCCAAACGAGGAAACACCTCACCAGGAAGAAGATTGAACTAGATTGTAGTCTTAAAACCCAAAGGTACACTTTACATCTAGACCTGTGGCTCCTTTACGCTACCCACCTGAGCCCAGGATACAGCGGAGCACACATACAGGTACATACTTTACTCCTAATTTGCTCTGCCACCACAGAACCTGACGATGAAGACCACCACATGAGAAGAGCTGCAAACAGGTAGCCCTGGAGCTTACATACGGGTACATACCTTACCCTCTTTTGGCTCCAGGACTCCAATTTTTCTACACCTGACTTTATATTGTTACACTTCCCTGTTTTTCTCTTTTACCATTATTGTTTACTAAGTTTGTTTGTTGGGAGTCACATCTTCCCCCTGCTGCCCCTTTTGGGCAGTGGGGGAAAGATCAAGACTTCACACAAGAATTGCTTACACCTTATAGAGATGTTATTCTTTGAGGATATTGAACACTTCAGACAATGTACTCTCACCTATGTAGATTATGTTATATTGCATTACACATTGTTTACTTATTTTCTTTCTCTTTACTTAACTAAGGCTAATATATGATACCCGTTATCTTATGATTATCTACTATACCTCTCTGCAACTGGATTATAGTCTTACACCATCTTGCTTTCATTGTTTACTAAGGTTGTTTGTTGGGGGTTGTGTCTTTCCCCTTCTGCCCTTACTGGGCGGCGGAGGGAAGATTATAACTTCTCACAATAATTACTTACACCTCATAAAGATGTCATTTTCAGAGGATACTGAATACTGCAGATACTATATTTATCCTTATGCATGTTATGTTACATTATATTATATGTGGTTTACCTATTTTGTCCCTTCACTTAACTCAGACCAAGATGTGATACCAATCATTTCACAATCATTCACTGTATTTTACTACATATTGGATTATCCCTTTGCAGTACCTGAACAATTGACATGACGACTCAAATCCTATCACGCACCACAACTAGCTTAACATGTGTAAGAAAACAACTATCCCCCACTATACACGCTTTCACTCCCACATACCTCTCCTTCGATATATACTAGGTGTCACACCACACAACCCCGACTTCCTCCACACTTTCAGAAAAATATATTTCTGCCCATTCTTACCCTGTTACTTATAAACTGGGGGGGGGGGGTGCCTCTGCCGTTGGCACCTCTCCCCCTCCCTAGATCTTTCACTCTTATAACTCAGCTCACCTTACCCTACACCAACCTAAACTCACACATAACCTCATAACCACCCCTCCTGTTGGACCGCTCAGACATACCCAAAAATATCTCACTGGTTAAAGATTTGACACACACTTCTTAGCTCCTCCCCCCTTTTTTTCCTTACTCCCCCCTTCTATACATTACATTACAGTTTTGGGGACAGGTCCCCCTTACCCCTATTACACAACTATTATCCCTCTAACCAAAGCGGCTCTGGACCGCTGACCCCCGAACGCTCCCTATTTGTTTACTGTGTAGTTATAAGTAAATTCTGTCACATTATTTACTTCAAATACCTTTTTTCGATCAGCTTCTCTGTAGATTTGTGATCCGGATAGTTATCCCACCTGTCCTCCCCTGCCCCCCCCCCCTCCTTTTTTTTTTCTCTCTTCCTCTAACCCCCTTCTCACAATTATGGCTGGTTTGCGACTCCTCACACTGAATACGCAGGGACTTAATTCACCTACGAAGTGTAGTCTTCGTACAAATTATTTACATAAAAACAATATAGATATTGCCTTTATCCAGGAGACACACTGGACCTCTAGCTCTGGAGTCACGCATGCCACACGTCGATTCCCCATAGTGATTGAAGCCTCATATGCCTCCAAGTCTAGAGGTGTCACTGTTTATATTGGCAAAAATGTCCTTTATGACGCCATTTATGTTGAACGCGACCCACATGCCAGATTTATTATCATGGTCTGTAAACTTAACAAACAATTAGTCACATTAATTAATCTCTATGCACCTAATTCCAAACAGATAAAATGTATTTGATCACTCCTCAGGTCGATGTCAGCGATGAAACAAGGGGAATTGATTGTGGGAGGGGACTATAACCTAATCTGGGATACCAACCTCGATAGAATATGACCAAAAACCGGCGATAATGACATAAATACACATTCTCTTTCTAAAGCATTTCAAACTCTCATGGCTCAATATAACTTATATGACACATACAGATCATTCCACCCTCAGGAGAGGGACTTCACATTCTACTCTGCCCCACATAAGTCGCATTCACGCATAGACTATTTCTTTACTTATGCCAAATTCCTGGATAATATATCTTACATCAAAATTACTTCAGTCTCATGGTCTGACCATGACGCCCTACACCTACGATAAGGCCCCCATTTCGCCCATTCCCCAACTTTTTTTTTAAACAGTTTTTTATTGAGGTTGTTATATGATACAACATTAAAGGAAATACAGAGTTTGTCAGACATATAATAAAGAAATGTACATTGACTTCTCAGATAAGAATATTAATGCTCACAGGCAAATGTATGTTTTGCTAATAACAATATAACAGACCATAGGATAGGATACCTAAAGAGATCTAGGCTGAGTAATAAATAAACACAAAGAGAGAAAGAAGCGCCCACCGCATCTAAGTGCAGATTATATGTATAATTTTTATTATTAAAAAAAGTAAAGAATAACACTCACAATGTTAAAACTAAATACAGGCCTTGTATTATAAAACTTTGAAGTTGTCCCCGGCAGTGGTGTGTGCCGCTCCGGTCACGCTGCTTCCAAAATGGAGACTCCGCAACTGAGCTGAAGGGAGGTGTGTTCTCTGCTGGGCCAATCCGCTGCCAATCCGCTGCAATGTCAACTTGGGGCTGGACTGCTACAAGCGGTAGCGTAATAGTATGTGAGGTCGTCCCCAATAAAGGTAAATCCTCCTCCACAATGAATGTGCTACTAAGCCGGTTTGAGACTTATCTTCCTCGAGCACTGTCAGAGTCCAATTAAAAGGATCACGTAAGGTCCTCAGCCCACTTAGTGTTTGCGTGTACACATAGAGTTACAGACACTAACAGTGGCCTCACAGGAACCCTATCCTGCACGTAGTGTGTGCTTCCTTACAAGGTTACAATATCAATGATATGAAAATAAATAAGAACCTCAGCCCACTTAGTGTTGCAAATATCAATACAAACACTAACATTGGCCTCACAGGAACCTGAATATTGCACACAGTGTATGCTCACTCGACGTACGTTTCGTTCCACACTAGCATAGGTCTCAATTACACAAAGAGCGGTAAAGCAAGAATAATTACCTGTGCATGAAAAGTGTAAAACCAGACATTCTTTATAACAATAGATATCTGAAATAGAAGTGAGAATAACAAAAGAACTGGACAAACATACATGGAACCTCGTTTTTCTTTTAGTATATAAATGCGAAGTAACTGCTATGTTGGTCACTCTTGGGCCAAATGTATCGTAATTGCTGTATCAAATGGTAGTAACTTCGGACTATTGTTGTGTAAGATATTAGGGAAAGGGGTGCAGTGGGCAAAAGCCACTTTTATAATAAAAGGGGAAGGAGGGGCATGTCCTACTAATTCCAAGATAGAGATCTTCTAAAGAATATGATGATCAATGCTAGGTCAGGTTTTATAAACATCTTAGGCTTTGTAAAAGTTAGTTCAAGTGTGCAAATGTAAGTGAGTCTGGCCATAAAGGCACTCAATATATAGAAGGCATGTATAAGGTCAACTGGTTCTAGTTATGTGGTCTTGAAAGGCAGTCCTCTAGAGGAGCTGAAGAGAGAGTTAAACAGTATAAGAACTGGACTGGAACTGCATATTCTGGGACAATTATATCAGAACATGTTCTTGAGCCAACAAAAAATAGTATTCAAAACGAAAGTGAGAGTGTAAGGGACTAAAATAAGGTGGCCTCTAAAGCTTATGGGGAATACTTTCAAGGGGTGGTAGGAGATACTAAAGAATGAAAAGCATAATGACTGAGTGATAGACCAATAGAATAGATATTTTGCAATTGGATTATATAAGGGAATACTTTAACTTTTAAATAACATATTAGACTATTTTAATTTAAATGATGACAACCAAACTATGGTCCAAAACCTTTGGGCTGCATTCAAAGCTGTAATGAGAGGACACCTTATCCAGATTGAATCTGCAGCACACTTGAAAAGTGGAACAACTTTAGCAGATTTAACTACCCAATTAAGAGAACTGAAAGCTACACTTGCTCTAGCGTACGCCCCCGCAGTAAACGATAAAATAGTAAGCACCATTAAATAAATCCAGGCTTTAGAAATTAAAAATACTCAAAACACCCTAGAGAAATTTAAGGGGATATACTATCATCATAGTAACAAAGCCTCTACACTTCTAGCAACAAAACGTAAACATCAAACTGCTCAATCTCGCATCATGTCCATTCATACATCCAACAGAAAACTTGTGTATTCTCCCACAGATATAGGGAATACCTTCAGACAATATTACCACAACCTATATAATATAGAAGACACCCTCGAATCCCCTCCCCATTCGACAGCAGACATCTCTTCCTTTCTAGATGATCTTTCCCTCCCCAATTTAAATCCAGAAGATGCACATATTTTGACATCGCCGGTGACTATAGAAGAAACATGTAAAGTCATTCAATCTATGAAGCTAGGGAAATCCCCAGGCCCAGATGGCTTTACTGCCAGATTTTACAAAACATTCTCACACCTGCTAGCCCCCATCCTCTGTAGACTATGTCAAGAGACGATGATTAGTGGTTCTTTTAATTCAGAATTTTTAGAAGCCATGATAGTCACAATTCTAAAACCAGGCAAGCCCCCAGATCACTGCACTAGCTATCGCCTAATCTCACTACTTAAAATTGACACCAAAATCTACCTAAACTTCTAGCCAATAGACTTTCTAGGATTATCCCCTCCCTAATAGACAATGACCAGGTAGGCTTTATTCCTTATAGAGAGGGCCCTGATGCAATAAGACGTATATTGGTTCTTCTAAATTTTCCAGCTAAGAGAGAGATATCCCTTCTGGCCCTATCTGTGGACGCTGAAAAGGTGTTTGACAGGGTCAGATGGGAATATTTGTGGAAAGTAATGGAGTCTCTTATGATCCCTGATCCTTTTATCCTAGCTGTTAAGGCTCTCTATTCACACCCCTCGGCTAGAGTTCGAAGGACCCGGTTTCAGTCTCTCCCATTCCCCATAACCAATGGCACCAGACAGGGATGCCCACTGTCGCTCCTCCTGTTTGCCTTGGCCATTGAGCCCTTAGCCCAAAGCATCAGAAGGGACTCGAACTACAGGGCTCCTTGTTGGAACACACATGCATACAATCTCGCTGTACGCAGATGATATCACTCTCATGCTAAATTCTCCTAAAGAGTCCCTAACCTCGGTCTTTAGGATCATTGAAGAATTTGGCAAACTAAGCTATTACAAACTTAACATCACAAAGACAGAAGCCCTCCCTATTCATATATCACCCAGTGACCTCACACCCCTGCAAAGAAAATATCACTTTCACTGGAACATGTCTTCCCTTAAGATACTAGGTATATATCTTAGCCCTGACCCAACTACAACTGTAGCTCAAAACTATACAGATAGACTCTCTGAGTTTGGGAAACTCTTAGATACTTGGGAATTCCGAGAAATATCTTGAACCGGTCGCATTGCGGCAATCAAGATGTCATTCCTCCCTAAGATATCATACCTATTCCGATCCATACCATACAATGTCCCGAGGTCAACCCTAAATAGGCTACAGAGTCTGGTAACCACTTATGTATGGAAAGATAAGAGACCCAGACGAACTCTTGAGAAACCAATTGATCAGGGTGGTTTGGCTTTACCAAACCTCATCACTTATTACAATTCGGCCAGACTCTCACATTTACTAGGTTGGAATAACACAGAACGACTCGCAGGATGGTACATTGTTGAGTCAGTGCTATTGCCCCCCACGATTTCCCTCTCAGATATTCTCTGGATCCCTATCCACCATAGACAATCTTTGAATGACATACACTTAATTTTCAAACATGCCTTCCAATTCTGGGATCAAATTAGACACAACCCAGCTATATCTCCTCATCTATCACCTGCACTTACCATTTCGGGTGCACTTTTCTGTTTACCAGACTCCCACCCAGAAGCATGGCGCAATAGAAAGTTCCTATTAGTAACAGACTTTTATGATAATGACACGTGGCTTTCTCACCCTAATCTGTGCACTAAATTTCACATTCCACTGAGTCTTCACTTTGAGACATTTCGGCTGAGCACACTATTACGCACATGGGGATACCCAAAGAAAGCGCCCAGGAAATTATCACAATGGGAATATTTATGGCAAAGAGCCTCCAACATCTTGCACCCCCTTTCCTTACACTACAACTTACTTATTAACACACAAACCTCACATAGAATCCCACAGCACACTGCCTGGGAGAGAGATTTGGGTTTCGCCGCTGGCGTCCATATCTGGAACTCTAGGATCATGGTAACTAAAAAACTACTACATTGTGCTACCCTTTGGGAGCTCCACTACAAAATTCTGATCCGCTGGCACTTGGTTTCAGCCACATTGCACAGGATTTATAGCACATACCCTTCTGGATGTTGGAGAAAATGCGGACTCACAGGTACTGCACTACATCTCTGGTGGTCCTGCCCGATTATTCTACCACTTTGGGAAAAAGTGTAAACTCTTTTCCATACCCTTGGCATTACCATACAGTTCACCCCAGAGATATCTTTACTCCACATGAAGATGTCAAACCTTAACCCCTCGAGGGAAGCCCTTGTGATCTACATCTTTATGGCCACAACACTAGCAATAGCTAGATGCTGGAAGAAAGAGAAACCCCCTCCTCTATCTCAAGTATTATCCATAGTCCAGTATGTTGGGCAAATGGAACAATACTCCTACAGAGTCCTAGATAAAGTTGACACCTTCCACGAAATATGGTCTCCATGGCTTTTGAAATTCCCGAATTGGGAAACAACATGTCTTACCAGTCTACCCACTTAGACCTTTTGACCAGTATTGCCCTCCCATACCCCCGTCATCCTGTATAGCTCCACATACCTTCCTCCCCATACCCCCCTGATTTTTTTTTCTCCTCCTCTCCCTTCCCTCCCCCTCTTTCTTTCCTCCCTCCGGATCACATACTATAGTAACATTCACACTTATATGATAACTGTACAGCTCTATTATTAATATTTAAACATACCTATTTATATTTTCGACATAACTACCCAATACGACCATACATCATACGATCTCCCTTTATAAAAAGAAAATGAGACCTCTCTCTGACTTACCATATACACCTATGTCGTTATCACATCATGATGGATAGACACAATGTAATATCATGGAACTGATCTGAATGTATACCGTTTTATAGTTCATATTTTGCGTGTATACACATGGTTTATGTCTACCACTTTTGTTTAATGGTCTTCTTTTTGTATTATTTTTGCATATGTCTCAATAAAAATCTTTATTTAAAAAAAAAAAAAAAGAAGAAGCAGAGTGAAAAGCAATAATTACAACTGTGGCACTTAGGAAACACAATTGATAAAAGGGTTGTGTAAATGTTTGTGTTTGCAAAATATTTTAATTTTTGTATTAGGGTAAATTAGTCTCATTAGGTAGAAACTTCTGAGAAACCTTGCAAATGTTAAAGGGATAGTCCAGTCAAAATTAATTTTCCATGATTCAGATAGAGCAAGCAATTTAAAGAAACTTTCTAGTTTACTCCTATTATCATTTTTTCTTTGTTCTTTTGGAATCTGTATTTGAAAAAGCAGGAATGTAAGCATAGGAGCCAGACAATTTCTGGTTCAGCACCTGGGTAACACCAATCAGCAATCGCTACCCAGGTGCTGAACCAAAAATGGGCCAGCTCCTGAGCTTACATTCAAATAAAGATACAAACTAAACGAAGAAAAATTGAGAATAGGACTAAATTAGAAAGTTACTTTAAATTGCTTGCTCTATCTGAATCATGAAAGTTTAATTTTGGCTAGAGTATTCCTTTAACTGGGCTGGCTATGAATATTTGGGGCATTCTAAAGGAGTGATCAAGGCCCTATGACCCTTGTGATGTACCAAGCTCTATATAATTTGGTGGCACTATAGAAATAAATGATTATAATGTAATTTGTCTCATGGCTTGAGATTAACAAAGCTGTTATTTTTTTCCTTCATTTCTCCTGAGCATTTTCAGTTTTCTTTGTTGAGTAGACTAGAGATTTTTTTATTTATTTTCTAAAATTTGTATTTGTTTGCTTCATAAAGTTTTAAAGATGTTTTTGTGATGCTGCCATTCTGTATAGCTGAACATATTCTATTAGGTGAGAAGTAAACAGCTGCAAAATAGATGGGGCTTCATTGTTTATAACAGAGTTGATCTTACAACTCACAGCTATGACAAGGTGCAGTTACAAATAATGGTGAAGTTCACCATGTTCAAGTCTTGATGATGCAGCAAGATTTTTCAGCAAGATATTAGTTTCATGGACAAGTCCTACTGATTTTAGAGCAGCAATTGCTTGACCAGTGCAGGAGTTCAATTATAAAGTATCTATCCCTAACTTTCCGTAAAAAAGGATAAAAGATAAATAATACTAAAGAAGATTTTTCAAGGGGTTTGCCCTGGATTGCAAAACATACAAAATGTTTAGAAGGGGTTTCCTGGTATAAAGAAATGTGTCTAAGCAGTTAACGTGTTTATATTCACACGTAAAGATAACCCATATATGAATCAGGTAAGCAGGAGAACCATATAACAGACTCACCCTTAATCTTCACACCGTTAATACAGCGTTTCTCTCCGATGTAAGCTCCCGAGCTCTCCGTCTTCTTAGAGCGATCCCAAAGGCTATTGCAGTGTAGCATGTATTATCACACCCCAAACAACCTTGGCCAATCGGCGGATGCTGTGTCTTGACATATGTCGATTATGGAGCCAATTATGACAAATGTAGCTGTCCGGTTACACTAGGGGTTCTGGTTCCAATCCCTTTTGATTATGCCGTAAGTAATCCGGATAAAAACTGCTATGTCCTGGGACTGATGCCAGAGCAATAACCAAGGAGACTTTCCAGTGGAAAAAAAGGATTCCTTGTAACACCTTAGAACGTGTGAAATGAAACAAAAAGATGATCCAGACGCAGTCTGTCAGCTTGAAGTAAAAACAATCCTTTATTCTTTAAAATTAAAAAATACAAATGAGTTCATGGCAGGGTAAATAAGACCGATTGACTGGTCTTGCGCATTTCGGGCGTAGTGCCGTATTCATAGACCTGCAAGGTGCTAAGTCAATCAACTTTAAAAAGAGGCTGATTTACAGCCATTGACCAGGTAATCAACATATATTGATTTCTTAAAGTGACTTCACCTCATGGAATAAAATTGCCTGCAGGAGTTTTACTTACAAAAAGTTGGTTACAATATAAATGTAATCTTATTGTAAAATAATTAAGGCTTTCAGTGTCAAATATGCTGTAAAATGCTAAATATTTGCTATACAATATAATAGAAAAATGCTCTTTAGCAATTCATTGGCCACCTGGTTTCTAGGGTTAAACTTTGAAACATACATTATCTCTAATCATATATGAGCACTCTGAATATTTTGAGATGGTAATATTTTCAATTAAAGAGTGGGCATTAGACAATTAAGTCTACAGCTAAAAGCAGGATAATAAAACCCAATATGAAAAACATGGTAGGCATAGGTATATAACAACTCATAAAGTCAGTACCCCTTTATGTAGAAATATGTAAATAATTTGATTATATCAGTATAGGAACAGCAATATAATAAATTGAGATAACAATGAAAAAATTCTTAAACATTTACTCTCTGAAAGTATGGGATAAATAACTATACTAACTCTGTAAAATCATGACATGGATAAACATGTTTATGTAGTTTGTTATTCCCAATAATTAATTACATCAAATTCAAAATTAAATCCCTTGGGAGTTTGTGTGTCTAATTTAAAGATCCAAAAAACCTCTTGTTTTGAGAGTAATTGATCTCTATCTTCTCCTTGGATGGGTGTTATCACATGTTCTATTGCCCTCCATTTGAAAGTGTTGGTATTTTTCTGGTGTACATCTATAAAGTGTCTAGAGAGTGCAGAACACCTTTTTTCATTGTGTATATAACCTAGATGTTCTCTCATATGTGTTGTCACGTCCCTACTCGTCATACCTACATATTGTAACTTGTGTTCAGAACATTCTATGAGATATATCACATAGGCAGTGGAACAAATAATGCAACCTTTGGTTTGAAATGTATGTCCTGTTGCACAGGAGTAAAACTCCTTGCCCACAATAAGAAAATCACATGATTTACAGCGTGGATGACCACACTGATAAGTACCATTGGTAGACAACCAACAGCTAGTGCTATTGGGGTGCTTCAGATTACTCGGGGAAATAATGTTACCAATGGTTAAATTTCTTGAAAACACACATCTTCATCCATCTTCTACCACTTTTTTACAGTTTTTTATCACCATACAGTAATGGAAAATACTTTTTAATGATGGTACAGACTTCTGAATATTCTGTTGAATACTTTGTGATAAAATGTGGCTGCTTAGTCTGCATGTTTTTAGGTTTTGGTGACAACATTCCTGCTCTATTGAGGGTGCTTGTCTCTTGAAGATTTTACTAATTTGATTCTTTCTGGACCCTCTGTTTTTTAACCTCTCTAAAAGTTTATTGCTCTGTTCAAGGAAGTCATTTTTATCTTAACAGAGACGTTTTGTTCTGATAAACTGACTTTTTAGAATCCCTTTATAAACGTGCTTGGGATGGGCACTTTTTGCATGCAAAATAGAGTTACCTGCAATCTTTTTACGGTAAAGGTTTGTTTTGATTTGTCCCGTCTCTACAGACCCAGACAATTCAATATTCAAAAGAATGTCTTTTCTTTGTCCCATTCAAAGGTGAACATTACCCCTGTGCCCTGTGCATTTAAGTACTGAACAAATTGTTCAGCTTATTGTTTCCCTGATCCCCAGACGATCAAAAGATTGTATATGTAGCGATTGTATAAAATGATACCATCCCGCATTGGATTAGTATCAGACAAAGTAGGGAGCCTAGTGGTTATGAATCGCCATGATTATATAGCGGAAGCCAATCGACAACTAGGTGATCCCCTCACATATCGAGTCTTACAAAGGAACTCTAGTTCCTTATTCCAGTGGGAACTCAGATCTTTGGTAGATGATGGAGTAATTATTGGGATTATAGATAGGGATACATCTAAATTTCTGGTGGTTGAACACCCAGTGGTTCCCATATTCCATCACCTGCCAAAGGTCCACAATAGTTTGGATAATGTGAAGGGTCGCTCCATAGTCTCAGGCATAGGGTCTTTGTAAAGCCCTCTGTCAGAGTGGCTTGACTCTATCCTACAGAGGGCAGTTAAGGGACTTTATAGCTATCTAAGAGACACTACCCATGTTTTGTCTCTGTTCCAGGATTTCCAATGGCTGGAGGGATATAGCTGGTTGACCATTGATGTCACATCATTGTACTCAAATATACCGCATGACAAAGGCCTACTGGCCATTGCCTATTTTTTGGATCTTGATAGGAACATGGGTACTGTGGAAAAGGAATATATTTTGTGAGTCACACGATTCCTCCTAGAGCATAATTTCTTTATGTTCGAAGGTGTCTTTTACCTTCACAAGGCACAGTGATGGGGGCAAAATTTGCCCCCTCGTATGCCAATATTTTCATGGGCTGGTTAAAGTGTAAATTTGTATATTCAGATACTAATCCAATGCGGGATGGTATCATTTTATACAAGCGCTACATAGATGATCTTTTGATCGTCTGAGGATCAGGGAAACAAGAAGCCGAACAATTTGTTTAGTACTTAAATGCACAGGACACAGGTGTAATATTCACCTTTGAATGGGACAAAGAAAATACATTCTTTTTGGATATTGAATTGTCTGGGTCTGTAGAGACGGGACAAATCAAAACAAACCTTTACCGTAAAAATATTGCAAGTAACTCTATTTTGCATGCAAAAAGTGCCCATCCCAAGCACGTTTATAAAGGGATTCTAAAAAGTCAGTTTATCAGAACAAAACGTCTCTGTTCAGATAACAATGACTTCCTTGAACAGAGCAAAAAAACTTTTAGAGAGGTTCAAAAACAGAGGGTACAGAAAGAATCAAAATAATAAAAACCACAAAGAGACAAGCACCCTCAATAGAGCAGAAATGTTGTCACCAAAACCTAAAAACACACAGACTAAGCCCCACTTTTTATCACAAAGTATTCAACAGAATATTCAGAAGTCTGTACCATCATTAAAAAGTATTTTCCATTACTGTATGGTGATAAAAAACTGAAAAAAGTGGTAGAAGATGGATGCAGATGTGTGTTTTCAAGAAATTTAACCATTGGTAACATTCTTTCCCCGAGTAATCTGAAGCACCCCAATAGCACTAACTCTTGGTTATCTACCAATGGTACTTATTGGTGTGGTCATCCACACTGTAAATCACTTTCTAGATGTACACCAAAAAAATACCAACACTTTCAAATGGAGGGCAATAGAACATGTGAGAACACCCATCAGAGGAGGAGATAGAGATTGATTACTCTCAAAACAAGAGGTTTTGGGATCTTTAAATTAGACAAACAAATTCCCAAGGGATTCAATTCTGAATATGATGTAATTAATTATTGGGAATAACAAACTACATAAACATGTTTATCCATGTCATGATTTTACAGAGTTAGTATAGTTATTTATCCCATACTTTCGGAGAGTAAATTTTAATAATTTTTTCATTGTTATCTCAATTTATTATATTGCTGTTCCTATACTGATTGCTAAACAAATCAAATTATTTACATATTTCCACATAAAGGGGTACTGACTTTATGAGTTGTTATATTCATATGTCTACCATGTTTTTCATATTGGGTTTTATTATCCTATTTTTGGTTTTAGACTTAATTGTCTAATGCCCACTCTTTAATTTAAAATATTACCATCTCATAATATTCGAAAAAATACTATCAAAGTGCCAAATAACAATGGCAGGGTCTGAAGGATATCACTTATGCAGTCAATCTTATTCAAACAGATGCATTTTAATAAAGGATATTAAAACATTGTAACAGTTTTAGCAAAGGATATTAAAACAATGTAACAGTTAATTAAAACAATGTAACAGTTAATTAAAACAATGTAACAATTAAAACAAATAATCGAGGATCCAAGATTTTACAATAGGTTTAAAAGCCCAAATTCTTGGGAAACAACAAGAGTTTGCATAAGATAAGATACAACTTGTGAGAAATGTCTAGCTGTTTTGTGAGTGAAAATAATTTATGTGTAGACCTTTGGTCGTGTTGAACCGGTGTTCTAAATTATCCTGATTCACCTTATATCTAAGTGATTTTGGTGTGTCTTCTCCTAATATTTTCCCAGAAATTCGCAATAGGTAATGCGTAAGAGAAAAGGTGCAGATACTTGATTGGAAAAGATAATAAACTTTGTGTGAAAAAATATGTGTCAAAGTCAATGGCATGTCAAAAATTAAAAAATTTAAAAATATTGAAAAAACTGCACTTGAAAACGATAAGCACAGAACAGTGTAAACAGTAAAAAATTCAAAAATAGTGCATATCTTGATACAATCTGTCTTAGTGACTGATAAACAGTAAAAATGTGATCTTCACAGTTGTGCAAATACAATCCAGTGTTCAAAAAAAGGAATTGTAATCCATAATGTTTAAAGTAAAGGTAAAATCCAAGTGAAAAGAGAAGAAAAGAAAAATAAAATATTGGTTCAGATTAGTGTGAAACAGTCACACATCCAGTGGTTATGTCAAATATAAAATGTATATGTGGTGGTTTTCCTCCCAGATTGAGGGTGCAATGTGTCTTCTAAGCAGTAAATTCAACTTGCTGCAGATAAAATTCCTTCTGCCAAAAAAGAAATAAATAATAGTGTAGATGGTTTAAAAAGAATAATATTACCAGAATGTCACTCACCAGTCGACGTGTTTTGGTCATCCACTGACCTTTATCAAGACTTTATCAAAGCAGCATAGGGGTTAATAACTTTAGTTGCGGTGGGCTCCGGGGGCGATGGGATAGGGGTTAATATATTTATTTAGTTGTGGTGGGCTCTGGGAGTTGCGGGATAGGGGTTAATATATGTATTTAGTGGCGGCGGGGTCCGGGAGCGGTGGAATAGGGGTTAATAACTTTTATTTAGGTTGTGGTGATGTCGGGGCGGCAGATTAGGAGTGTTAAGACTCAGGGATTATGTTAGAGTCTTAGGTGTAAACGTTACTTGTTTGTACCATAGAAATCAATGGGATATCTGGCAGCATTGAACATAAGCTTTTGCTGCTTTCAGACTCCCATTGATTCCTATGGCTTCCACGGCCTCCAGGGCGGCGGATTAAAAACCAGGTATGCTGGGCCAGAATATTTTCGAGCGTACCTGGTAGAAGTTTTATAACTTACAAAAGTTGTCAGATAGTGCCGAATTTGTATTCGGAACACCTGTAATGACGTAAGCATCGATCTGTGTCGGATTAAGACCGGCGGATTGTATGTTATGTCACAAATTTCAACTTTTGCCGGTCTGTAAGCTTTGATAAATAGGGAGAATCAGGCTCGCCACAATTATGCTGCAGAGTTCCAGCGCATTTGCGGTTGACGGCTTGATAAATAGGCCTCAATGCGTTCACTGAAATAAATCGAATTTTCTGTGTAGGAACACTTTAAATAATACATACCTAACCTTACATCTACTGAACCTACACAACCTGCTTCACACTGGAAAATATTGCCACTGAAAAGGTGATGAGACAACTATGGCTGAAATCCTGTACCTCACCTGCAGGGCAGCGCTTGGAATATATTGCACTACTGGAGATGTTTCCCCGAATAAAATGCAGGTTACTCCAGCTAAAGCCCTCCTAACACCTACATCTATGTCATGTCTGAGACCTGTCTTACTAATAAAGACAAAAAAAACAACTGCCTATTAAAACTATAGGAGCTATGCCGATTGATGTATATACAATGTTTCATGTATATGCATTTTCTTGTATAATGCATATTATTTTAATTATTGTATTCATTTTGTATGATTTTTAAAATTACGATTTTCCTTGCGCACTTTTGTAATGTATGCATCTCCTACCCATACGCCCCTTAGTGAAACATCCTGTTTTCATGATAAAAAGCTTGCAAAGGGTTACTAGCAAATCATTTTACAACATCTCGCATATAGCAAAGTCCAGCAGCACTGTATATATATATATATATATTATATCCCAATCATGAACCTGCCCTCCGTCTGCAACCCCCTAGATGTTTAACTCGATATATTATAACCATAGAAAATAACAGTAACATAACAGGATTTTCACCAAAGCAGTGTCAAATGTAATGACGTTTCAGGGTAGGGGATTGTGTGTTTCTCAAAACTTCAATAAATTAGACACTGCTTTGGTGAAAATCCTGTGATGTTGCTGTAATTTGTTATATGTTAGATTTAGATAATTCAACCAGGAAAATAGAAGTACTGGCTGCATTCATAAAGCATCTTGCCAGCCCAGGGACCTTTAGATCTTTGTGCCCTAAGAAAGACATTCACACATATTTCTATGGTTTTGGAGCACTATGGGTTAAATGCACACGTCACATACTATCATCACAACTCACTAATAAAATGTCATTGTGATGTAAATCATATACCCAGAAAGTTTTTGTTTGCCGATAATCCAGCCGATTTGTTATTGAAAATAAACTCTGGAGATTTGGGTTGTTTTGGGTGTTTCTGTAGGTTAGTATTTTGAGCTTTTGGGGTATTAATGGCTGATACATTTTAGGGTTATGATTACTGGAAAAACATACCAGCAATACCGTCCAATGTTCTGAAAGTGTTGTCTTTCTAAAACAAGAGTAAAACGGTGGTCAATCCTGTAGTGTTTGATTGAAGGTATGTTTGCTGGGCACATATTGAAAATTCATTTTTCTCCCTTTAACCCTATGTAACAGACACCTTATCCTCACTAACATAAGTCAGACCACTCTAGTTCTGCATGCCTCAGGCTTGTCAAAAGTGATGAGCGAGACCCGCGCTCCTACAGCCCTGAAAGTCCTTGTGATAGCCAGCGTATAGAAGCCAGGGGTTAAATAATGTAGGATTAAACCAGATAAAACCCCTTATCATGTGCAACGTTTAACCAGCCTAATGTTGGCAATGACTTTGACTATAATAATAATGATAATAAATTACCTCTCTCTTGAGAAATCAGTTTTCTTTAACATTATTTCTTACAAAAAAAGAACTAAAAAAACAACAACTCTGTTTTAACTTCTTTAAATTCCCTGTTTACAATCTTAATGCTGTAGTTTATTCGTTTCTACACCAAAGTTATGATCAATGATAAAAAAGTGTTTTATTTTCTAATGTCCTATGGAACCATATGTCTAACACTGCAAGCGATGCAGATGTCAGCCAACAGAAAGAAAACGCAGATATGTTACATTTTTTCCTCTTGAAATAAATTATAATACGTTTAGTACAGAGGTTTTTTCTGCCTTTGGGAAACAAGGTAAGAAAAACACAGTGATGAATAAATAGACTATGAATCTGTAAAATCAATATGTATGAATTATGAGTTTGTTCTATAAACCATACTGTTTTATTGTCCTAAAATGTGTGCTTTACTTAACTTTTTATCATGCTTGATTAATGAGCATAAATCTGCTAAAAACTGAGTCAAACGATTAACATTTCTACTATACTTAGTATACATAAATACTATAGATATGTAAAGACTATATAATGTATATGACATAAGTAAAAAAAATAAACCTTTACACTTCACAGTTATAAAACAAATGTTATATATATTTGTTGTTTTTTATAGAAACAGGGACATGATATATATGAACACAAACCTTATATATATATATATCGCAAAAAGGAAGGCACTCGCCGGGCTTAATAAGGATAAAGTTTTATTCCTTATGAATAAAACTTTATCCTTATTAAACCCGCGAGTGCCTTCCTTTTTACGATATGTTGGATCTGTGAATTATGCAGGATCTCTTTGATGTGCACCCCGGTGGTTCAAAGGTTACCGTGAGTACTAGGCCATGCTATAAAGACTATATATATATATATATATATATATATATATATATATATATATATTTATTTATAATTAATAATATATATATGTTACAGGTAAAGTAAGAAAAATGGACATTACCCAAGTGGCTCTGGTTAAATCCTGATGTACTGTAATTCCCCCAACTACACTATTTCTGATTCTTCTGCCTGGGGGTTCAACAAAGGCACCCCAAGTGAACCTTTAGGAATAAAGTTTACCCCAAGGCAGAGGCAAAATGGGGGAATTACAGTGCATGCTATATGTTTGATTGGGTGACGCCGCACTATGAGGGGATTTATGATCATACATCAGGCTTTAACCACAGCCGCATGGGTAATGTCAGTTTAATCCTGGAAATCCTATGATTACCCAATATCCAACTCTACCCATAACATACATATATACTCACCGGCCACTTTATTAGGTACACCTGTTCAATTGCTTGGTAACACAAATTGCTAAACAGCCAATCACATGTCGGCAAACTTAATGCATTTAGGCATCTAGACGTGGTGAAGACGACTTGCTGAAGCTCAAATTGAGCATCAGAATGGGGAAGAAACAGGATTTAAGTGACTTTGTATGTGACATGTTTGTTGGTGCCAGGCAGACTGGTCTAAGTATTTAAAAAATTGCTTTTCTACTGGGATTTTTGCGCACAACCATGTCTAGGGTTTACAGAGAATGGTCAGAAAAAGTGAAAATATCCAGTGAGTGGCAGTTATGTGGACGACAATGCCTTGTTGATGTCAGAGGTCAGGGGAGAATGGGCAGACTGGTTCGAGATGATAGGAAGGCAACAGTAACTCAAATAAACACTATTTACAACTAAGGTATACAGAATACCATCTCTAAATGTACAACATGTCGAACCTTGAAGCAGATGGGCTACAGCAGCAGAAGACCACACTGGGTGCCACTCCTGTCAGCTAAAAACAGGAAACTGGGGTTACAATTCACACATGCTCACCAAAATTGGACAATAGATGCGACATTCAGATGGTAGGGTCAGAATTTGACATAAACAGCATGCAAGGATGGATCCATCCTCCATTGTATCAACAGTTCAGACTGGTGGTGGTGGTGTAATGAACACTTTGGGCCCATTAGCACCAATTGATCATTATTTAAATTCAACGGCCGACCTGAGTATTGTTACTGACCATGTTCATCCCTTTACGTCTACAGTGTACCCATCATCTGATGGCTACTTCCAGCAGGATAATGCACCATGTCACAAAACTCAAATCATCTCAAACTGGTTTCTTGAACTCGACAATGTGTTCACTGTACTCCTATGGCCTCCATAGTCACCAAATCTCAATCCAATCAAGCACCTTTGGGATGTGGTGGAACGGGAGATTTGCATCATGTATGTGCAGCCGCAAAAATCTGCAGCAACTGCGTGATGCTATCATTTCAATATGGACTAAAATATCTGAGGAATGTTTCCAACACCTTGTTAAATCTATGCCACAAAGAATTAAGCCAGTTCTGAAGGCAAAAGGGGGACTAACCGGGTACTAGCAAGGTGTTCCTACTAAAGTGGCCGGTGAGTGTATATATATATATATATATATATATATATATATATATATATATATATATATACCTGTATATATATAAATATATATATATATAAATACACACACACACACATATATATATATATATATATATACAGTATATATATATACACATAAAATTATGGATAAGCACTAACTAATGAGTTTAAACCCAAAAAAGAGTTTTAATTAATAAGTGTAGTAATGCTACATTTATTAATTAAAACTCTTATTTGGTTTAAACTCATTAGTTAGTGCTTATCCATAATTTTATGTATATATTTATAATAACTCCAGCACAGGATTGAGCACTATTTATATTATTGATTGTCGATATGGCATTTTTGCAACAATCACAAGAAGCCCCTAAATTGTTTGCATATTCTGAATTGGATGCCTACATTCTGTGCAATAGAGATTTTTTGAAAAATACTGATGACACAGATGAACCACAGTCTTTGGAAAAACTATATAGAAAAATAGACTAGTCTTGAATTACATGCCATTACATTAGCAGAATACCATCACCTTAAATATATTCCGAGAGGGCTGAGGTGTAATTTACATCCTACACTATTTAAGGATGACCCTGAGTTTTGCAATAAATGGGAAGGTATTCTTAATAAATGTTCCAGTGATCTCATCATATTAACTATTGAATACATACAAAGGGAAATCCTAAAAGTACAGGCTGACATTGAAAGAACTGAGACACAACTTAAATCCTTTAAACTTAAGGCAGATTACAAAAAACTGAAAAGTGATATTTTGGATCTAATCAATAAATTTAAAAAAGAGGTAGAAATCAAAAAAGCACAACATTTCGACAGACTACTCCAGCAATAAAGTATATAAGTGGAGAAATCCAAACTTTATTCCATTTAGACGTGAGAGGAGAACCCCTAGATATACTGAAAATTCAGGTGATTCATCCTCTGATCAAGAGTCTAGAAGACCCTCCCCTTTAGGTCAGAATTCCAACAGACACAAACCCAAAGAAAAAAGAAGAGAAACAGGAAATTGCATGCAAACAAGACACAGCAAAATATAGTGGATAACCTAGTGATCAACATATCTTTAGTTACTCTATATGAAATTACAACTTCTGTTTTACAGAAGGGCTTATCCTTTATTCACACAGTTTCTCCTAATTTTTTCCAGATTCAAGCTGATCTTCAGAGATTTTTTATGAATATTAGATTTAAACCCTTCTTTGCCACTCATTCACAAACAAGTAGACATGAGGATTATGTTAACTGTATGAGCGAATTTCACACCAAGGTACAAACACTTAAATCTAAAAGTACTGCGCATGCACCACTAACCAATAACACTGTTGAATCCTTCATTACATTGCTAAAAAATTACATTGGAAAAAATGAAAAAGAAGGGGGTAAAGTTGGGTATACCTTATCTTGGCATGGCTGAAAGGAAGGCTCTTGACTCTCTTAAATCCAGAACCAATCTTGTCATCAAGCCTGTGGACAAGGGCAGGGCTCTGGTCATCATGGATAAATCCTTATATATGGATGAAATTTATAATCAACTAGGGGTGGAGGGTAACTACTCTAAATTGACATTTAACCCCACTGTAAAATTCCAGACCTGTATACAAGCTGTCATTGATGCAGCTCTGGAAAACAGAATTATAAGAAAAAAACAAGCAGATTTTTTGATTCAAAAAGACCCGGTAATACCAGTTATTTACTGCTTACCTAAAGTGCACAAAAGTCTAAACAATCCCCCGAATGCCAATAGTGGCTAGCACTAATTCAATTTTTCAACCACTCTCAATCTTTCTAGACACATTATTGTATCCCATGTTGGAGAATGTCCCTTCATATTTGGAAGATACTTCCGATTTTTTACATAACATTGAGAATTTACAGATAAGTGATGATTCAATTTTAGTAACTTTAGACATTAAAAGTCTATATACATCCATACCCCATAAAGAAGGTCTTAAATGTATTGGTGATCAACTTAATGCCATGAAGCTTTATTCCCCTCGGGAATGAATGTTCATCATGAACCTTCTGTAAATAGTGTTTACAAGGAATTACTTCAACTTTGAGAATTCTTTTACTTACAAAGGGCAATGGGGGCGAATATGGCCAGATGCATGCAACTCTTTTTGTACATGAATTTAAACAAAAATTTCTATATACCCATGGAAACTTTAAGAAACATTGTAATTTTTGGAAAAGATACATCGATGACGTCTTTATGATCTGAACAGGTGATGTCAATTCTTTGAAAGAACTCAATACATTTGATTTAAATTTCCAATTTACCATGGAGTATATACCATGTCAACAGCTTATGCTGTCGGCATATATTATTGCACCAGCAGTTCTTCTTTGCCACTAGCAGGGGGTGTCAATCAACCTGTTCGTATTGGATAGGGTTGATTTCTTGCGAGTTCTGTCCGCCTCCTCAGAGCAGGTGGACAGGTTATGGAGCAGCAGTCTTTAGACTGCTGCTTCATAACTTGTGTTTCTGGCGAGCCTGAAGGCTCACCAGAAACACGGAGCTTCAAGCTCCATACAGAAATTAATAAATATGCCCCTAAGTGCGGTGGCAATATCCGTTAAGTACTGAAGTCAGCGTTTGAAGGGTTTTAATGTGCAAAATGTTTACTTTCAACATGTAATACGCACGCTAACTTGAGCACGCAAAAATTTTACCTGTGCCCCATGTAATCTAGCCCTTAATATTTAAAAATATTTATTAAATATGTTTTAATCTTTGAGAAAAACACCATTTAGTGATTTTGCAAGAGTTTTGTCTGAAACCATAACAGTGCGGGAAACTATTTTCTATAAAAAAAAAGTAGCCACAGTTTGATAGAATTTTCTGTAATGGGATTTTAACAATTCTTATACTGTAAATCGTTAAACTGCTGAGTCACGAGGTTATGAACCATGTAATATTTCTATTACAGTAAGAACACAATTCTAAATACAATTTTTGGGACCTCTGATTTTTTGAAAAACCTGTGCAAAACATCTGTTACCCTCAAACAAGACATGTTAGCAGACAATTAAAGGGACATTTTACACTAAAATTGTTATTGTTTAAAAAGATAGATAATGCCTTTACCACACATTCCCCTGCTTTGCACAGACAACATTGTTATATTAATATACTTTATAACCTCTAAATTTCTGCCTGTTTCAAAGGCTCTATTGACTGCCTCTTAATCACATGATTTTGTATTTGCTTTTCACAACAGGAGACTGCTAGTTCATGTGGGTCATATAGATAAGATGGTGTTAAGATGGTGTTCAGTTATTTAAGAGTTTGCAGAACACAGTGCTAAATGCAAGTCAATAGATAATAAATACAATGTCATGTGATCAGGGGGCTTTTAGTAGAGGCTTAGGCCTCTATTTATCAAAGTCTGGCGGACCTGATCTTACAGTGCGGATCAGGTCCGCCAGACCTCGCTGAATACGGAGAGCAATACGCTCTCCGTATTCAGCATTGCACCAGCAGATCTTGTGAGCTGCAGGTGCAACGCTGCCCCCTGCAGAATCGCGGCCAATCGAAAAACCACCAGGGGGGTATCAATCAACCCGATCGTACTCTAGCTCAGAGCAGGCGGACAGGTTATGGAGCAGCGGTCTTTAGACCGCTGCTTCATAACTGCTGTTTCTGGCGAGTCTGCAGGCTCGCCAGAAACACGGGGCCTCAAGTTCTATCCGGACCTTGATAGATATGCCCCAAAGATACAAGGTAATAACAGTAGTAAAAAGTATGTTTATATAATGGTGTTGGTTGTGCAAAACTGGGGAATGGGTCATAAAGGGATTATCTATCATTTAAATCAGAAGCAATTTTATTTTAGACTGTTCCCAAACAGGATGACATAATCCCAAGAGACTTCCCATTTAAAAACATCAAAGTATTACAAGCACAAAAATGTAAGTATGGAATAAAAAGAAATATTTTAAGAACGGCATTGCTAATTTCTATTTATGATGTTGTACAGTGATTTTTGTTGTCTCATGTTTCCTACAGATCTATTAAAGCTAAAAAAGATATTTTAATACATTTATGTATGTAAATGGATGTTCTGCCCAATACTGACGGATTATAGAATAATGCTAGATACTTGCAAATATGTTGAAAAGAAAAGTTTATGCCCATCACAAAATGCAAAGTGTGTAAACCGAAAGTTAAAAGCAAGCTGATGCAGAATTTTGTGAAGCAGTGTGGGTCACACTGTAAACACTGCTTGTGTCTCTAAACAGATAAAATACCTGCTTTGTAAAAAAAAAACACCTTTGCATTATAATTTTAATATTTATTTTATCACATTTTCTTTTAAATTAACTCTGAAAAGTCTCTTATTTTGAGAACTGGAGGTGCATACGGCATAATTCATGTCTCAGTGAAAAGATAAACTGCAGTAAAACAATGCATGTGCTACTAACAGAATATGAGTGAAAAGCCTTGGTCTCTCTAGATTAGTCAAGTGATAGGTGAGTTGGTCATTGAAAGCTTTCTAAGATTACAAGTGGAGTGGTAATTACCGCTCCCACTCAGAAGTTAACCTTGCTAGAAGTCTTGCACAAAACCCGACGAGCAAAAAGCTAACCACAGGATATCTTGTCCATGATATCACAATAACTCCATTGACTGATTGAGTTAGAAGACCTAGCACCTATACTTGTACACTAACCACCATCATAATAAAACCCCTTACTCTAATAACACCAAAACAGCCACATCCCCCTACTCTTTTAACCCAGCTACACTATTAGGGGTCAATTTATTAATTTAAGAGCGGACATGATACGATGCAGCGTATGATGTCCGCTGCACATCGATAAATGCCGACAGCATATGCTGTCGGCATTTATCATTGCACCAGCAGTTCTTGTGGTGCTGGTGCAATGCTGCCCCCTGCAGATTTGCGGACAATTGTCGGCTAGCAGGGGGTGTCAATCAACTCGATCGTATTCGATTGGGTTGATTTCTGTCCGCCGCCTCAGAGCAGGTGGACAAGTTATGCTGCTTCATAACTTCTGTTTCCTTCAGGCTCACCGGAAACATGGGGCATCAAGCTCCGTACAGAGCTTGATAAATTAACCCCTTAACCTCTAATTCACCACATCCCCCATCACAAACTACCATGCTAAACTTTTAACCCATAACTTGCCTTAAAACCCTAACCTATTAAACCCTAAATTGTTACAACACACACCACAATAAACCCCCTAACCTATTAACCCCTAAACTGCCACAACCACCACAACAGTAACCCCTATACTACGTAATTCCCTAACAGCTAACCCCCCAAGACCCCTAACCTTAGACCCCCTAAGTTACAGCCCCTAAATCCCCATTATCCCAACCACAATAAACCCTACACAATAACCCCCTAATAGCTAACTCCCAAGAACCTTAACCTAAGACCCTCTAAGTTACAAAAAAAAATACCAATAAAAAAAATTCTATTCTAAAACTAAAGTTCCCTAGAAAAAAAAAACCTAGAAAAAAAATCATCCTGAAAAGGGTATTTGTCGGGCAGTGCCTTAGTTTAAGTGATTAAATCTCTATTTCAAAAAAGTTATCTTAGCTATTTTGCATAAAAATGATTTTAGCTTTTTTGTAAAAAAACTATCCTAACCCCCCCAAAAGAAAACCAATGCTAAACCCCACAGTTTAGACTAACCATCTTGAATCCAGCTCCTTTGGGGAGCAGTGGAAGGTCCACGGTGGTGCTCCTCGATCTTCTTGAGTTTTCCTCTTTTGATCCTACTCCCAATCCTTCTTCATGCTGTCACCACAGCACACTGAAGATTGAGAGCAAGACTCCCCATTATATAGGGATGCCCTTGCATTTCTATTGGCTGATTTTTTAATTTCCATTTCAAATTAGCCAATAGAAAAAACTTTCATTCTATTGGCTGATTTGAATTGGAATTCAAAATCTTGCGTATTGTGGACTATGCGCCACCAGTTATCCATTCCTGCTATGGATGATAAAATGGTTATAAAGCACCATCAATTCCTCTATGTTCCATGATTTATATTAAAATACATTTTACACAGCTTGTGGCTTTTTAGAGTAGCTTTACTGTAGGTTTCCATTGAAGCTTGCAAATTATAAATTATAAAAAACGCACAGTATTGATACCCACAGCTTTTTTATTATAAGAAGCAAAAATTACTTCCTGAAACCAATAATTTTTTAACTTCCGATGTTCATCATTCCATTCCAAATGAGTTTACTGCAAAAATGCAAGGTCAGCACCAAGATCCTTTTAAGCGTTATCCTACGTTTCAAGAAATTACATTTACACCCAGAGTCATAACTTTCAGATAAACATCTCAAAATATTTAGAACATATACAAGCAGATAAAAGAACAAAAAAAAAAAAAAAAAAACATTATATATTACAGCTTTTTTTAATAAATTGTTACACACAATGAGCCTTCTTGGCTTTTAAAGCCAAAATTCTAAGTGAGAGAAACAAAAAATCATTTTATAGTGAATGTGAAGAAAAAAAAAGTATCTTAGTGACTGTGACAAAAAAGAAAATGCCCCAATTTATCAAGCTACGCATGCATCAGATCACAGCCTCCTAACCAGTAGGCAAGTTCTTAGTTTGTGGATTAAATTAACCCAGGTAAATTCGCCCGGGGGTGATTGACAACCCATAGTCGCATGCTATTGGGCTAGTGCGAGCAGGGGGCAGCATTGCACAAGCAAATGCTTGTGCAATTTTAAATAGGGGCATTCTACAATCCCGGGCGGATAGGTTTGCGTGAGTGAATAATGCCATCTGGCAGTTAATAAATGCCAAAGATTATTTCTACTGACTATAAAAAAATACAAATAATGTCTCTTAGTGACTGGAATAAAAAAAACGAAGAAAAAGAAAATTCCTAATGAATGTGAAAAAAAGAATTGGTTGTAACAGAAGAAAATAAATGTTCTAAGTGATAAAAAGAAGAAAAATTATTCTTGGGGAGAAAAACAAATACAAATAGCTTACACTTATAGTACCTATAGTACACTCCCCCACTAAAATAATAACACATCTAGGAATTGTTCTTTTGTAAGAAAGTTTCTGCTTCTTGACTTTTAAAGAATCTAGTCCCTTCTGAAGTAATAATCTTCAAACAACCTGGGAAGATAAATATAGCCTTCAACCCCATTTTGTTAAAATCATATAATAAAGTATTAAATCCTTCATTAGCTTTGAAGTTTCCACTGCATAATCTTGAAATATCAATAACCAGTAGTTTTGAAACATCAAACATGAGAGTTTACTATAAGGTAAGAAGATGAACAAATGGTGTCCATAAATGATACTGCTTTGTAAACTCAACCACTTCTCTGTGCAAAATAGCATAACATGGCCTAGGTAGGTGAGACTTACTTCAATACATGCATACTGCTCCCAGGTAAACCACACTGAGACCTGATCACCCTCCGTATATATCACAGACCGGGGAACTGGATTGTACTCAGCGGGTCATCCGGTATAAGCCACTTCCAGACCAACCGGGGTAAGGCCACAGTAAAAAGCACACTTCGTTAGTAACTTCACTCACCCCTAGTGCCGTTTCGCTATTTGCGCTGTTCCCAATGATCTCGTGGAGACGTGTTTATTCCAATGCCACTTTCATCCGAAAAACGCTTCCGGCAAAGTTGTGGTCACTCCAAACTCCAAGGCCCCCATGCAAACAAACAGGGACCACGTGGTACAGCTGCTCCAATTAGATTCAGTGGAAAGAGTTGTCAATCACTCGTAGGCAGAAAAAAAACAGCATTCACTTGGGCTATAGTGCAATACTATGTATACAAATAAAAAGGAGTGAAAGAATCAGGAAGCGGGTCCCTGTACCCACTACGAATATAGGCATAAAAAAAGAGGAAAAAAAATAGCTGATTCTCACACTAATATTAAATGAAATAAGCTTTAATCCATGTTGATTAAAAATAGGAGACAAAAAGCACAGGACAAACAGAACGCAGCCAAGCAGAAACGTCTGACCGGTTTCGGTCACACAGGACCGTAATCATAGACATAATTGTACACACATGTTGCTACCCTTAATAAGGGTTAAAAACACACTGATTGGTTAATAACAAATGCTGCGTAATAAACACCTACAAAACATATAGATGTAATGCTTGTGATAAGATAAGAACCTATAGACAATATATAAAGACCTGAAATTTGTCAAAAAAACAGATATTAGATAACAAAGATAACATAGAAACAGTTATATAACAGTTGGATATGTCAAAGAAAGGGAATAGACACAAAGGATTATACTCACATTGATATCATGGACACAGTCAAATAGCAGCAAAAAATGGAATAGATTTTACATTAAATAGTCAGTATATCCTAAATCAGAAACTACAAAAATAAATCATAAAGTACCTTATTCTATATTGCCTCTAACAGCAATGATGAGTAAAGTCAAAAAATGTGAATAAACTACATATGGTAATAAAAGTTACAACGTAACCTGCTATTTCTAGAGGTATATAATTAGGTCTAAAAAAACACCAATTCATGGAAAAAATTCCAAATAATACTATTATACACTGTAATATTACACTTCACATCAAATACCATATAACTCATAATGCTGAAAATGGTACCAATATAAAGAACAAGTGTGTAGTCACTAACTTATCTGTGCCTACAGTACACAGTAGTGTGAATATAAAGACTATTGATAATTCAGCTTAAATCTTAAACTCAGATGGTGACTGACTTATCTGTGCCAAAAGTTTAGAATGTCATGTTCAGAATTGAAACCCACTGGCACCAAGCAATTTAACTTAAATATCCAGTAGGTTTCCTGTCTGCACAGAGATGTTAGTCTGTCACCTCCCCTAGGGGATTTAGGAATTTGCTCTATCGCTTGCCACTTGAGAGTTGTCACATCACCATGGTGCATATCCAAAAAATGCCTGGAAAGAGCCGAGCACGGCTTCTCACCAGAGATATAGGATAAATGCTCCCTGATCCTAGTGCCAACATCCCTAGTGGTTCTACCTACATAGGATTTCAAACAGCATGTACACTGTATGAGATAAACTATGTAAGTACTCTTACAATTGATACATCCCTTTGTATTAAATGTCTCACCAGACTGGCTTGATACAAATGATCTGCCCACACTGATGTGATCACAGGAGGTGCAAGTGCGTCTGCCACATCTATACGTACCCTCATGCGTTAACCATGAATTGTTGACAATTGGCTCTTTGAGCAAACTTGGAGACAGTATGTTTCCCAAAGTGGCAGCTCGTCTCGCTACAAACATACAGCCATCTTCAACCTTGCCCCTCAATTTTTTGTCACCCATCAGTATCGGAAGATTTTTTGCAATAATGTTACAAACATCTCCGTACTGATTTGAAAACTGTGTGACAAATTTAGGTTTGGTATCAGTAGATAGATGCTTCCTATTTTTTGGAGGACCTCTGAGCAAAGATGCCCTGTCCATTTTGTTTACCTCGGACTGGGCTTTATACACAACCTCTCGCGGATAGCCTCTTTGTCTAAGTCTCTTGCTCAAGTCCTTACTCTCCTTCTGGAAATCACATTGCTGGGTACAATTGCGTCGCACCCTCATAAATTGGCCCTTGGCTATACCGTCAAAGACATGCTTCGGGTGACTACTTTTAGCGTGTAGCATGGTGTTACCAGCAATGGGTTTCCTATAGAGAGAAGAAACAACCTTATTCGCATCTGGAATACCCTTGAGGGTAATATCCAAAAAGCAGATATCCGTTCTATTCCACTCAAAGGTGAACTGGATACCTACTTCATTGGTATTCAAATATTCCACATATCTCATGGCAGAAACATAGTCACCCGACCAGATCAAAAGCAGGTCGTCAATATAACGTACATACTTAATAACCTGATCAGAGGGATTCATACCACTACCTCCATAGATGTGGGACCTCTCCCACCACCCCATAAAGAGGTTGGCGTAAGAGGGGGCAAATTTAGCCCCCATAGCGGTCCCACACCTCTGGAGGTAGTAACGACCCTGAAACATGAAAAAATTGTGTTCAAGCAAAAATTTGACTGACCCCACAATGAACTCCTTTGTTCTATCAGAAAGATCTGTATATAGATCTAGATAGAATTCAATTGCCTTCAAGCCATATGTATGAGGGATGGATGAGTACAGGGAAACAACGTCAATCGTCAACCAACTATATTCCTTTCTCCAGGCTACATCCTCCATCACACACATGGCCTGAGTAGTATCCCTGATATAGCTTGGCAGCCTTTTCACCATGGGTTGAAGAAAATGATCTACCCACTTAGAAAGTGGCTCAAGTAGGGAGCCAATACCGGCCACAATTGGCCTACCTTTCACATTTACTATACTCTTATGTACCTTGGGTAAGTGGTGGAAGATGGGAACAACTGGATTAATAACCATCATAGTGTCTGCAGTTGTATGATCAATAATCCCATCTTCCACCGCTTCATCCACCCAATGTCGTAGTTCATTTGAGTATTTCAAAGTTGGATTACCTGGTAATTCAAAGTATGTGTCACTGTCATTTAGCTGGCGGAGGGCCTCTGTCACATAATAATCTTTGTCCATGACAACCACATTGCCACCCTTGTCAGATTGCTTGATCACAATCTGATCATTGTTTTTTAAATCAGTTAAAGCTGATTTCTCCTTTAAGGAAAGATTGTGGGGTCCCACTGTGGCCGTCATGGACAATTTGGTGAGATCCTCCACTACTCTCTTGTGAAACACCTCAAGTGCTTTGCCCCTCACTTGCATGGGATAGAAGGTAGATGGTGACCTGAATTTGGGAACACTGGTTACAGAACCGATTGCTCCCATATCACCCTCATTGGACAAGCTTTCGAGGGACATGAGTGTACAAGTATCAATAAAGTCCAAATTACCTGTTTCTTCAGTATCTGGCAAAATAGTTCCCATGTCCAGAGCTTCAGCGTTGTGCTCTGAACCTGAAAAATATTTATGAACTGTAAGGTCCCTAATCAATTTGTTAACATCAACAATTGTTTGAAAAAGATCAAACTTCTTGGCTGGCACAAAACCAAGACCATAATTGAGAACCTTACGTTCAAAGCCAGTCAGACAGTATTTGGAGATATTTATAACAGCATCTAAACATACTTGTTTTGTTTCCTGGTTCTGGTGGTTCTCACAGGATATCTCTGTTGATCCTGATCTCGTATTTGGGGGTTTGAATTTCTCACAATTTGTTTCCCCCTTCCCCCCCCTTCCGGTGGGTCCTGAGCCCCCTGAAAAACCTGTGGTTTAGAGAGCTGTAACTGATTAAGCCCTGATTTCGATTTTGATTTTGCTCCTTGCTGAACAGAACTCTTTAATATACCTTTTGAGGGAACATTAGTGGAAACTGAGGCACATGCTATTTCTATTTGATTTTCAATTTCAGATGTCTGATCCTCACTAGAACCCCCCTCATAGCTTGAGGCAAATCTGTCCTCTTCAGAGGTATCACCCCCTGAATCTAGAAATGACACTCTCTTAGCACCATCCTGTCCTCTTTCCAACTCTGTTGATTTATTCTGTTTATTATACCTCTGACCCTTTCTTTTATTCCTATTCCTATTCCTTTTCTTATAAGGGATGGTATTCTCAGTGGTGCAATCAAGATCACCCACATTTGACCACTGTCTATTTCTTTGGCGTCGCCGCCAAATGTAGACAGTACCCGATGTATAGTCTTTCTGGTCTCTCAAGAACTTGGTATGTTTAGTTTGAATCACCAATTTCTTGGATTCCTCTAGTGTCTGTTTATAAATGGTTTCAAATCTTAAATAAACCTCATATTCCTTGAATCTTTCCATATCAGAATACACCTTATCTAACTTAGATTTTACCTCTAACAACAACACATCCTTATATTCTATAAGCAGTGAAATCAAAGTTAGAGAACAATTAGTAAGTGCAAGATTCCAACGATCAATAAAATCCTGATCTTTCACATCATAAGTTGGAAACTTGTTGATTCTAAGCCCTCTGGGCACCATTTTCAAATGTAGATATTTATTGAGAATCCATTTGTCCCATTTAAGCTTCTGTTCTTTGAGCTTTAGGTATTCATAATCTTGAAAAAGGTCCCCCAATTTGATATTTGGGGAGTCAAATTTAAAAACGTCATCCAGGTCTAAAGAGTCTAAATTGTCCTCATCAATATCAGCAAATAGTGTAATAGCCTGTTCTCCTTGGTCATCCATAGCTACCACCCACAGATTGTAGGGAGCTACTTATTGTAATCCGATTATAAGTGAAATTATAAGGAAAAGTATATAATGTATACAGATAGCGTCGCTAGTTATTGCACTATACCCTTTTGCAAAAAGCCATAATTGAATATACTGCTGCAATCAGCCAAGACACCTCATTATCAGGGAAATGTATTATAAGGTAAGAAGATGAACAAATGGTGTCCATAAATGATACTGCTTTGTAAACTCAACCACTTCTCTGTGCAAAATAGCATAACATGGCCTAGGTAGGTGAGACTTACTTCAATACATGCATACTGCTCCCAGGTAAACCACACTGAGACCTGATCACCCTCCGTATATATCACAGACCGGGGAACTGGATTGTACTCAGCGGGTCATCCGGTATAAGCCACTTCCAGACCAACCGGGGTAAGGCCACAGTAAAAAGCACACTTCGTTAGTAACTTCACTCACCCCTAGTGCCGTTTCGCTATTTGCGCTGTTCCCAATGATCTCGTGGAGACGTGTTTATTCCAATGCCACTTTCATCCGAAAAACGCTTCCGGCAAAGTTGTGGTCACTCCAAACTCCAAGGCCCCCATGCAAACAAACAGGGACCACGTGGTACAGCTGCTCCAATTAGATTCAGTGGAAAGAGTTGTCAATCACTCGTAGGCAGAAAAAAAACAGCATTCACTTGGGCTATAGTGCAATACTATGTATACAAATAAAAAGGAGTGAAAGAATCAGGAAGCGGGTCCCTGTACCCACTACGAATATAGGCATAAAAAAAGAGGAAAAAAAATAGCTGATTCTCACACTAATATTAAATGAAATAAGCTTTAATCCATGTTGATTAAAAATAGGAGACAAAAAGCACAGGACAAACAGAACGCAGCCAAGCAGAAACGTCTGACCGGTTTCGGTCACACAGGACCGTAATCATAGACATAATTGTACACACATGTTGCTACCCTTAATAAGGGTTAAAAACACACTGATTGGTTAATAACAAATGCTGCGTAATAAACACCTACAAAACATATAGATGTAATGCTTGTGATAAGATAAGAACCTATAGACAATATATAAAGACCTGAAATTAGTCAAAAAAACAGATATTAGATAACAAAGATAACATAGAAACAGTTATATAACAGTTGGATATGTCAAAGAAAGGGAATAGACACAAAGGATTATACTCACATTGATATCATGGACACAGTCAAATAGCAGCAAAAAATGGAATAGATTTTACATTAAATAGTCAGTATATCCTAAATCAGAAACTACAAAAATAAATCATAAAGTACCTTATTCTATATTGCCTCTAACAGCAATGATGAGTAAAGTCAAAAAATGTGAATAAACTACATATGGTAATAAAAGTTACAACGTAACCTGCTATTTCTAGAGGTATATAATTAGGTCTAAAAAAACACCAATTCATGGAAAAAATTCCAAATAATACTATTATACACTGTATACACATATTTTTTGCTGCTATTTGACTGTGTCCATGATATCAATGTGAGTATAATCCTTTGTGTCTATTCCCTTTCTTTGACATATCCAACTGTTATATAACTGTTTCTATGTTATCTTTGTTATCTAATATCTGTTTTTTTGACAAATTTCAGGTCTTTATATATTGTCTATAGGTTCTTATCTTATCACAAGCATTACATCTATATGTTTTGTAGGTGTTTATTACGCAGCATTTGTTATTAACCAATCAGTGTGTTTTTAACCCTTATTAAGGGTAGCAACATGTGTGTACAATTATGTCTATGATTACGGTCCTGTGTGACCGAAACCGGTCAGACGTTTCTGCTTGGCTGCGTTCTGTTTGTCCTGTGCTTTTTGTCTCCTATTTTTAATCAACATGGATTAAAGCTTATTTCATTTAATATTAGTGTGAGAATCAGCTATTTTTTTTTCCTCTTTTTTTATGCCTATATTCGTAGTGGGTACAGGGACCCGCTTCCTGATTCTTTCACTCCTTTTTATTTGTATACATAGTATTGCACTATAGCCCAAGTGAATGCTGTTTTTTTTCTGCCTACGAGTGATTGACAACTCTTTCCACTGAATCTAATTGGAGCAGCTGTACCACGTGGTCCCTGTTTGTTTGCATGGGGGCCTTGGAGTTTGGAGTGACCACAACTTTGCCGGAAGCGTTTTTCGGATGAAAGTGGCATTGGAATAAACACGTCTCCACGAGATCATTGGGAACAGCGCAAATAGCGAAACGGCACTAGGGGTGAGTGAAGTTACTAACGAAGTGTGCTTTTTACTGTGGCCTTACCCCGGTTGGTCTGGAAGTGGCTTATACCGGATGACCCGCTGAGTACAATCCAGTTCCCCGGTCTGTGATATATACGGAGGGTGATCAGGTCTCAGTGTGGTTTACCTGGGAGCAGTATGCATGTATTGAAGTAAGTCTCACCTACCTAGGCCATGTTATGCTATTTTGCACAGAGAAGTGGTTGAGTTTACAAAGCAGTATCATTTATGGACACCATTTGTTCATCTTCTTACCTTATAATACATTTCCCTGATAATGAGGTGTCTTGGCTGATTGCAGCAGTATATTCAATTATGGCTTTTTGCAAAAGGGTATAGTGCAATAACTAGCGACGCTATCTGTATACATTATATACTTTTCCTTATAATTTCACTTATAATCGGATTACAATAAGTAGCTCCCTACAATCTGTGGGTGGTAGCTATGGATGACCAAGGAGAACAGGCTATTACACTATTTGCTGATATTGATGAGGACAATTTAGACTCTTTAGACCTGGATGACGTTTTTAAATTTGACTCCCCAAATATCAAATTGGGGGACCTTTTTCAAGATTATGAATACCTAAAGCTCAAAGAACAGAAGCTTAAATGGGACAAATGGATTCTCAATAAATATCTACATTTGAAAATGGTGCCCAGAGGGCTTAGAATCAACAAGTTTCCAACTTATGATGTGAAAGATCAGGATTTTATTGATCGTTGGAATCTTGCACTTACTAATTGTTCTCTAACTTTGATTTCACTGCTTATAGAATATAAGGATGTGTTGTTGTTAGAGGTAAAATCTAAGTTAGATAAGGTGTATTCTGATATGGAAAGATTCAAGGAATATGAGGTTTATTTAAGATTTGAAACCATTTATAAACAGACACTAGAGGAATCCAAGAAATTGGTGATTCAAACTAAACATACCAAGTTCTTGAGAGACCAGAAAGACTATACATCGGGTACTGTCTACATTTGGCGGCGACGCCAAAGAAATAGACAGTGGTCAAATGTGGGTGATCTTGATTGCACCACTGAGAATACCATCCCTTATAAGAAAAGGAATAGGAATAGGAATAAAAGAAAGGGTCAGAGGTATAATAAACAGAATAAATCAACAGAGTTGGAAAGAGGACAGGATGGTGCTAAGAGAGTGTCATTTCTAGATTCAGGGGGTGATACCTCTGAAGAGGACAGATTTGCCTCAAGCTATGAGGGGGGTTCTAGTGAGGATCAGACATCTGAAATTGAAAATCAAATAGAAATAGCATGTGCCTCAGTTTCCACTAATGTTCCCTCAAAAGGTATATTAAAGAGTTCTGTTCAGCAAGGAGCAAAATCAAAATCGAAATCAGGGCTTAATCAGTTACAGCTCTCTAAACCACAGGTTTTTCAGGGGGCTCAGGACCCACCGGAAGGGGGGGGAAGGGGGAAACAAATTGTGAGAAATTCAAACCCCCAAATACGAGATCAGGATCAACAGAGATATCCTGTGAGAACCACCAGAACCAGGAAACAAAACAAGTATGTTTAGATGCTGTTATAAATATCTCCAAATACTGTCTGACTGGCTTTGAACGTAAGGTTCTCAATTATGGTCTTGGTTTTGTGCCAGCCAAGAAGTTTGATCTTTTTCAAACAATTGTTGATGTTAACAAATTGATTAGGGACCTTACAGTTCATAAATATTTTTCAGGTTCAGAGCACAACGCTGAAGCTCTGGACATGGGAACTATTTTGCCAGATACTGAAGAAACAGGTAATTTGGACTTTATTGATACTTGTACACTCATGTCCCTCGAAAGCTTGTCCAATGAGGGTGATATGGGAGCAATCGGTTCTGTAACCAGTGTTCCCAAATTCAGGTCACCATCTACCTTCTATCCCATGCAAGTGAGGGGCAAAGCACTTGAGGTGTTTCACAAGAGAGTAGTGGAGGATCTCACCAAATTGTCCATGACGGCCACAGTGGGACCCCACAATCTTTCCTTAAAGGAGAAATCAGCTTTAACTGATTTAAAAAACAATGATCAGATTGTGATCAAGCAATCTGACAAGGGTGGCAATGTGGTTG